>NC_060195.1:48015586-48298086 GCF_021184085.1 Oncorhynchus gorbuscha
GCAAGTCTGGTGCATTTGCCCTCTAGCCCCATAAAACACAAATACGGTAATTTGCATACCCAAAACATTGGTCATACCATTACTTTTTGGGTCACCGTGGGTGGAAACCTGCCAAACTCAATCATTCAAGCATAGCAAAAGTATAAGATATTATTGTCTTGTTTTGCACACTTTGTACAATATAATAAAATGCAGTACTACAGGATATTTCTTAACGTAGCTCTTTATTAGCTAGCTATAACTGGCATGTTCACGTATCGCCAACCAGGACCAAACTGCCCATGACCTAACCATTTGGGTGGTCGTAAGGCGGTAAATTGCATCCAATTACAATTCAGTATGTTTACACATATGAATATTACAATTATTTCAAATAGTATTTTAACCCTAGTCAGGGTGGGTGGTGCCTTGTCAGAATTTTCTCACGTGAGAAACCCTTTGACCTCCAATCCATAGATCAGTCAAAAATAACAGCTGGCCTGTAACAAGAAGGCAGGAAAAGCCCAGTAGCTGAAAAATTACTAGCCCAAAGGCCGGCAGATGGCGATATTGAGTCGTTTTATCTTACCGTCCAAGCGAATTGTATGCGGCCTGCAAAACACTCGTACCAAAAAACATTTTCCATTCAGGCTGCAAAGGCTTCAAATGATTCCCTAACTTTAATGGCGAGATGGCACATTTTGGGGGGGAAAATATGCGTGCTTTCTTTACGAAACACCATTTTCCACTTTCATGCTAGAGTGGCTAAATGCTAATCAGAGATGTTGCATATTGCGTTCAGCCAATCAGCTTGCAGCAGTCTGTTGTTCACCCCTGGCTAAATGGGGGCGCAACATCGGTAGGTAGCATTCCTAGGCAATAGCCACTCTGGTGTGGTAGTGGAAAATGGTGTTTTATAAAGAAAGTATGCATGTTTCCCCCCTTTTTCCCTCCTTCTCACCATTAAAAACATTTAAAGAGGTAATGGAAGCCTCTGCAGCCTGAATGGAGAATGTTTTATGCACAAACCGGTCCACGGGGAATACGAATGTATTACTGGCTGCGTGCAATGCATTTGGACGGTAAAATGAAACGACTCAATATCGCCATCTGCTGGCATATGGGCTAGAAAATTACATGTTTGTAACTGGCTTTGTCAATAGACCTAATTCGTTAACTTAGGGCTCTGTTTGAACAGATCTGCTTTAGCAAACATCCGCATAGCGGTTGTTTTGGCAGTGTTGGAGTGGAACTGCATTAGAGCTGTCAAATCCACAAGGGGTTCCAGGCATTATATCTAAAGCGGAGATTGCAATCGGCATGAATGCAGCCTTGTTCACAAGTTTGACCACTGGAATGTGAGATGTAATCTACACCTCCAATAGTCTTATAGAAATTTGAGCATCATTATTTCTATATAGACTACACTTCTGTCGTTTTGAACATCTAATTACAATGATCAAGGGTAGATGCTCACCGATTCGATAGCTCCAACGCAGATACACCTCCAACACTCCAACACCGGCGATCACCGGTTAACGCTAGATCTGATTCAATCTAGGCCTTAAAGCACCTATGGGTCTCTGAAAAGCCTAGGAATGCAAGAACCTCACTGTGTAACGATAATAAAAATACCAAGAATGATGATCCATGAAAAGCTATTGGACCAAGACTAAAGAACCATCCAAGAGGCAATTATCTCATCAATGAAGAGGGTTGGGGTTCATTTAATTCAAATTGCCCTCAGTGCAAAGAAGGTTTGAAATCCAATTATTGGAGAGAAAAATGTATCAAAAGTATCTTCCCTTGATTGCCTGATAGCAATAGTTTTATAGTTATAGCAAAATATCCATTAGCTTTCAAGCAGTCATGTAATTTTACAGACATCGTGATTGTGCATTGTTGTAGTGATCTACATGAAAGGCGTAGCTAAACGTCACAGACGAGTGTTTAGAACATGTGAATTGCATTTCGCCTTGGAAAAAGCCAATGAAAAGTCAGTAGTCAGTGCCAAGGAATGCAGCATCAATCTTCTAAATGATCCCTCTAACTGACTTGGTATAATTACAGTGTGTAATTACCCAACATGCTCAAACTCCTAATATTTTGGAAAATGCAGTGGAGTACGCCTAGTAGGGTCGTGTGTGTGCGCGCATGCATGTATTCTCGTGTGCACGAGTGAGTCCATGCTGGGTGGTAGGAATAACACTCTAGACTGCCAAGTAGAAGTAAATCATGCAATAATCTTTAGTCATTAGAAAATAATGAGGAATGGGTATAAAGCTAACACATCATTGAAAAGTATAATATATAAGTATACAAGTAATAATATATAAGTATACAAGTATAATATATAAGTATACAAGTATAATAGCCTAACTTCAATCCACCCTCCCAGGTTACAGAGCTGCAGAAATTCAACTACAAGTGCATATGAAGAGAAGAGTTGAGTACATAGAAAACACATTTATTAAGTACTGTGGCTTTACAATGAATACAACACATGGCAAAAAGGGAAAATTGGTATGGGTGGTATGAGACAATCAATCTTGAAACTCAATCAGTCTTGATATTTTAAATAAAATTATCCATCACAACCCATCAAAATGCACACATCTCCAGGAGGAGTAACACGTGTCAATTTTGTTTATGACTAAATCAATGGGGAGAGAGGAAATTTAAATACATTTATACTCTCAGCAATCATCATTCTGGACCATGGAAAAAAAGAAAGTACACAAACTCGACCAGGAAGCCGCGCAATATTCTTCCGCCAGTCTCTTTTGATCAACTGCGCAAGATTTGGCACCGAATGAAGAGGCAGAGAGAGAGGAACGCGGCTGAATTGTAGTCCTCGGAAGTGTAACAACATCTCTGGGTGTGTAGTTAAGTTTGAAATGCGCGTCCTTGGGAGCTTTTCTGCACATACCTGCTTTAATCAAAGCCGTTGAGTCAAAGCATAAATTCTTATTTTTCTTTAGAGCGCGCGCAATCTGTTTCCAATAGGCTTTGGTGTTGGACTCGTACCCAGGGCAAGTGGCTGGTTTGGCCACATATTCGCAGTCGAAACTTGTTTGCCCTTTTTTACAGTTCACGCTAAGCACAAAGGCATCGTCACCTGTCGCAACCCAAGTGCATTGCGTCTTGTTTTTGGCGGAGAATTTGCCCTTAAACACATTTCCTTTGGGGCTGCTGTTTTTCTTATCTGGAGATTGGACGGGTGGTCCTCCGTCCTTTGGTCCCTGGTTTTCTTTCTTCTTCATCCCCCTTTTTTTGGATCCTTGACAGTTAGTCACCATAAACTGCTGAGATATGCAGGCAATAACCAGCACGACGGTTAGGTTGGTAAGAAGTGTCATATCCCGCTAAAATATCTGCAAAGAAAATGGCATAGTTGTGTACAATTACCTCCCATTCAAATAATTGCTACTGTAGCCTACCTATCACAACACAGTAGCATGCAGATGAGATTTATGGAGGACAATGGCGCATCATATTTAACAACATAAGTGGTTATTTTATTCAGCTCACCTGTGGATTTGGGGAAATGGAAATGGTTCAATCCCGTTGTGACACCTCGGGAACGAGCACGTGGCATTTATAGAGCACCGACACACCCACCACCACTCCCTTATTCCACCAACGTGGAACGAACATAGGCTAAAGCGCACTGTTTGTTTCATCTGGTGGTATCTGGGTTTATCTGTTGGTGTCTTGTCAGAAGTCGTTGTCCTTAATTAGGCCTACACAGTCTATTGTCACTTATAACAAGTGAAAGGGTGCATACTGAAAATACACAATTGATTACCCCTAAAAAAATATTCAGGGACTTTTCTCTACACATGTTATAGTGTGCGCACTCCGGCCTAGTAAAAGTGCAATGAGCAACGCATTGACTGCAGCAGTCATTGAAAAAAATATATTTGAAAGAAGATACAACAGCGTCACATACTGGGGAAAAGAGACACTGCATCTCAAAAAGGGTATTATTGAACACAAATGTAAACATGAATGTTTCCAATATTGTTCATTTTGACTTATTCCCTGCTGGTATTTAAAAAGTGGGGAGAGACAGGCTTTAAACCTAAAGCAAGCCAGCAAGGAACACAGACACACCAACAAGAATTAAGAACACACTTTATTCATTATATACAGACATTCATACATTGATTATGACATTTCTGTACAATGAACCAGTGGTAGAGTTTGCAGAATATGCCAATCTACTATGTAAATGACACAAAAACCTTGTCATGTTTTTCCCCAACACAGCATATTCAATATGTGGTTTATGGTAATACAAACATACGCATAAACAAACATACAAAAAATGGCAAAACCAACGGTGTATCTGCCTTAGGAGAGTACATTATAGGGTACCATAGGTTTGTCGAAATGTGTAGAATGCTTTCTGACACCAAAACCATGGTACTCATTTTTTGACAAAATGAGTACCGTGTGAAAGACGATGGATTTAACGATCTGTCCATACCCGATCCACACATTCAGGTATGGATGCGTTCAGTTGTTATTGTGACCCTTGGAATTACAATTTCACCAAACATTTTGGATTGGTATTGGTCTCAATGGAACATTCACAACTCATGGTAAAATGGCTGCCAGGAAAGATGTTTGATTGACAGAAATGTCAGCACGATCATTCCCATGGAGAGGGTGTTCAAATTCTCTTCTGTGACATTTATTAGCAAAGTCCACGTTTGGAAAACCACTCTGAGCACCTCTTTAGTCAGACCTTTGAAATCATCTTCACAGGGGAATCTAAATCTGGGAAACAGAAAGCAAAGGGAAATACAGTGAATTGGTTGACATTTTCTACTCAGTAAAACACGGACTAGACTTTGAGCTGAACATGAAATCATATTGGTCGTATTTTTATAGAACTTAAGTCAAATGACTTTAAGAGACATACAACTGCTCATCAAGTTATCGTCATGATATATTACACAATGGCTACAATTCAGAAAATATCAGCAGCCAACTTATTTCAACTGACCTTCATTATTAGTTCTGAAACCAACCAATGACATAGGAACAGATGCCTTGAAGTGACTGCCAACAATACTCTTGTGCAATCTTTTTGGCATTGCCCTTGACAGTGGGCTTGGTTGGTTTTGGAGTGGTTGGTTTGGGTGTCAGAAGCTTCTTCAGTACTGCTGTCTTGTTCACTGCTGGTTTTGCTCCTGCTGGTTTTGCTCCTGCTGGTTTTGCAGCTGCTGGTCTTGCCTGCTCCGGTTTTGCCTGCACAGGTCTGGATTGCACTGGCTTTGTAGGTGCTGGTCTTGCTTCTGGTTTTGCTGGCTCAGGTCTTACCTGCTCTGGTCTTGGCTGCTCAGGCTTGGTTGCGGCTGGCTTGGCCTGTTTGACGATCGGTGCCTTGGGAGTCTCTGGTTTCGCCTGGGGTGGCTCTTGGGCTTTCTCCGGCTTTTGGGGGGTGGCTGCTGATGCTGCCTCTGGTGTGGAGGAAGCGGAGTACAACATCTGGGCGTCTTCCGGTGCCCTCTTGCACATCTGAGGCTTGATAGCCTTGGGTGCCTGGCAGGCGTTCTGGAGTTTCCTCAGGTCCCACATGATCTGGGTGAAATAATGGCGAGGGTTGTTGTTGTAGGCACGGCACATCTGGGGCTTGCCCGTGTACTCGCACCAGTAGGTTCTCTCGGCACCCTGGCACGATATCCTCAGCTTGGTGACATCTCCCTGGCCGGTGACGCTCATGGTGCACAAGTCCTTTCCCTTGTTGTTGAACTGGATGGGGTCCTCCCAGACACCCTTCCTGTTCTCTGCAGTAGCAGTGGCGGCAGCACCACCACCATTGCCGTTCTCGTTCTGACCCTCCACTGCCCAGAGGCAGCAGGCGAGGAGCAGCAGTGCGCTAGCCCGAGTCCACATGGTTATGCCAGATGATTAAGTGTGAGAGAGGGAGTGAGAGTGGGACTGCAGAAGCTGAGGGTCCCCCCTGCTATTTATGGGCTCAGCACACAAAGAGGGCATTCAGGTGAAAAAATCCTGGGTTACAAGAGCCATCCTGAAGAGGGGAGTAGTGTAGTGCAATGTGACTATAATTTATGGCTATCTGGAGACTGTCAATGAAAGCCAGGACCACATGCGAAACCAATTGGGAGGGAGGCGAAGGAAATAGTCAGAGAACATTGATGCCCTCAAGTTTAACCAGGTGTTATATAATCGCCCATACTAGTATAGTATATCAGTGTTTCATTGACAAATATGTCAAGCACAACTTTGTGGATTTTATCGCTTAAAAAAAATTCCAGACTGCCATTCATTTTGAGAAGCTTGGCACACGGATGCCAACATAAGATTTCTGTAATGGTTCACCATGTCATTTACATTTTTTTGTCAGTTTTACACACCGTTGGTATGTGTGGTTTTCAACTCAATACCACAGAGTGTCTTAAAATGCTATTCTATAAGGACAGTTCAAGGTTCACGGCTGTTTTAAAGTTAGATGTTTACAACCATACAGCACAGCCTATAATTTCCTTCCAAACATAAACACAATCAAATCTGGAACAGAAGTGTGGAGAAACCTGAGGATAGAAATCAGAGAAGAACAAGAATAACCCATAATAGAGTTGCTGACTCGAGACAAAGGCATGTATAGTATGTAACAGCGAGTGTGTGTGTCTGTGCTATAGAGAGGGGGGTAGCAGCACATGCCTCTTGCAACTTTATTTTCCTAGCAATCAATCATAACGGGGGAGAAAGGGCTCCTTGTGAGTGACGCGGGATCTGTAATGTAAACTTCCGGAGCAGGATCGCTTCGCTTTGTAGAATCAGGAATTGCACTCTGTGGCCGCAAGCCAAACGAGGGGCCGGGCATTTCTTCCTCTCTCTCTCTCCTGTTGCATGTCAGTGGCTACACAGGGTTTGCAGGGAGTACAAAGAGCTGCAAAGGTGGTGAACCAAAATATATCCCTGCAGACAGCCTGAGGAACGATGAGCTTAGGTTAAGAATCGAAATACAATTACCTAGGATTTGAAATAAAATCAGCTTCACTCTCTCTGAAGTCTCTAAACTCATTACTCAATCTTCTTCTTTAACCAGTTGTACATTTAGGGTGAGGGAGAAGTGGTCACATGCAGGTCAGAAAATGTCTCTGGGCTGCACAGATGTGGGTGTGGGTGCCAAATGACTGTGGAAACCTCAAGTCCTAGCCCATAGCAAAATATAATAATCTCATATCCAAAACAGCGGGTACATAATGGGGTATGGTATGTTCTATGTCTGACGACGACAAAGGCAACATTATATAAGACTATGTGGCCTTGAGGTAATAGCTAACACGTGTAAGCCCATTGTCTCATGTCAAATGTTCCTGGTCATGTGCAGATAATAATTGACACAAAACAACGGACATGGGTGTCCAAAATAGCGACCCCCTTGCCCTTGAAAACTTGGGTAACGATTGGTTTCTCCAGCGGTCACTGAGACACACCTCTTAACGGGAACATCAATCAAAAAGATTTGTGTACAAGAATGCAACTGAAAGTTTATTCACATTTGTACACTTTCAAAAAAACAAACATCATTACAAGGACACACATTTCCAATGAGCACCATCAGTGCACCCCCCAGTGCACCCTCCAGTGCCACCATTACAGTTATACCCTTAAAACAACCAGGAAACAGGAAACATTGCACCCACTATCTAACCAGATGGTGCATATAAAATGTCTGTCATTAAATAGCGTGTTATGTGATTAATCATACACTTGTTAAGGTAAGCAGTCTGCAGGAAACATTGCACCCACTATCTAACCAGATGGTGCATATAAAATGTCTGTCATTAAATAGCGTGTTATGTGATTAATCATACACTTGTTAAGGTAAGCAGTCTGCAGGCATGTACTTATTAAGTAGTAATGGTTGATTGGGAAGTGGCATTTCTTTCCGAGACTCAATGGGCAAGATCAGTTATACCAATAAGATGTCCTCGCTCCACTCGTCAACAAGCCTCTTTTGGATTGGATTAATGCTATTTGATTGACAGCACATGGTAGTTAAGCAGGCTAATGTCCCCATCTTTGTGAGGCAGACAGTAGGAAAGAAGGAACGTGTAAACAAGTGAGAACAGATGGGCTATGTTATTGGGGGGGTGGCACATTTTTACAGTATGTTAACGTTGTTCAGCATAGTCCACACATGGGTGTCATAAATCACTTTAAGCAATACATCTCTTATATACAAATTACTATTCAATACATTCCCCCTTCCATAGGTACCAAAAGCTACTGTGGGATTTACAACAACAAAAAAGATTGAAACAATATATTATGCATAACTGTTATACAACTAAAGACCTGAGACCTACAGTAAAAATAGGATTTGGCTTCAAATAGCAGTTCTCCAATTTAAAGTTTGACCACTACAATAGCCCGGAAAATATCTTTATTAACGTGCCGTGTTAGTATACGCAACAGGATACTTTGCATTTAATGTTAATCAATTGATCAGGTAAGGAATGTTATAGTCTCTTGACATTTCTGTCCAGGTTCATGTGATATTCTACCTGTTATACACTGATATGAGATACAGTTTTCCTCATATTCAACAAGATGGTGGACACCAGTCAAAAGGCTATGGTAAAACAGGTCTAAAAGGCAACCGTCTGGAGTTTGCCTCAAACCTGTTTGTTTCACGTGATACGCCTCATCAGTTAGTAAAACATCATCGCAAAGACCCCTCAAATATGAGCAGTAATGGCAATGCTCTAGTAGCAGCTCTACATGACATTTCAAAGGATCTTTTCATTCACCGTTTAGACAACGCGAAAGAAGTACAAAAGATTTGAGAGTACACAGCCATGTAATTGTCGTTGTGTCCTCAATTTGAACTCAGCCTCGGCTCTGATATTGTGGCCAGACTAATGTAAACACACTAGACAGCTATGTGAGAGGTGAAGGATGAAGGTCGACCGACACTGGCTCAGATGTATGGCTTCCTTATAGTTTCCCCCCCCGGGAGGATCAAAGAAAGGGTTGATGACAGCACCTTCTGTAGTGTCCGAGGGGGGTCCTATTGGACAGCGGATATCCAGAACAGGCTGTGACTGGTCATTAGGATCTTGTCAGTAAAAAGATCCGTGCAGACCGAGGAAGAGAGGAACACACACAAAATACATCAGGTAAGGACTTATTTTTGAAGCTTTGTCTTGTCCAAGGGGTGGGAAATTGATGGTGTCCTAAACATAGATGAAATGCAATTTAACACCGCATGCAACATCTGAGTAAAAATGCATTGATGTAAAATAGTCTAAGTGGAAAGCCAACAGATAGCATATAAAGTGGTATATTTCTATGCTAAAACGTATCATAGAAAACAGGAACAGTATCTACAAATATAGTAGAAACTTACAATCTAGTGTTTCAGTTCCAGTTTCCAATGGCACTGTAGAAAAGAAGATACTGTGTCAGAAAACATTGACATTTAATTGCATCAGATTTGATTTGACATTTCAGAAGCTTATTGCTTTTGCCATTGTGAGACTCAGGGGGGAAATGAAAGCAATGAAATGTGAGTTTTGAAATGAGAGAAGGAAGACTTTCATCTTAAACTGTATAAGTCATTAGGAACAGCAAACACGCACAGCGGGCCTCGTCTATTGCACATTTATAGAGCAGTTACACGTGGTTAGACACAAATACCATCGAGCCATTTATGGTTTAGGGTTTATTAGTGATTCCAAAAACAGCAATCCTCCCCGTTGAAGACTTTCTGCAAAGCCAGTGAAGCAGACATGCGAGTGCTAAAAACAAGCTGTTGAAGAAGGGTGAATTGGGGGGTTACATAAGGAAATATGGTGTCAAGCAAAGGAGGAGACGAGAGAGAAAACTGTCAAAGTTCTGGAGGTTTTTCAGTGTGGCAACGGCATGCAGACAAACAGCAGGAGAAGATGGCATGGAAATTGCATGAGGAGAGAATAAAGGAGGGGAAGACGATGCTGATGAGGCGGCGGGAGAGATGTCGTCCGCGTATTCAGTGGTTCTCAGTACCTTTCTGGAGTCGGTCAAAAAGCCTGGGCCTCTCTCACCAGTCAATATGCCTGGGGGGAGCGGAGGCCCGTGGGAACCTAGTCATAGTGTCATAGGCAAGGATGCTAGTGGCACAGGGGTACAGGAAAGGGGGACAACATCAATGCCAGGAAAAGGGAACATTCTTTGGGTCAACCATTTTGTTAGTCCTGTCTCTTGCTTTCAGATCCTGCACTTGAAGGGAGCAGCAGGTTTTCCCCAAAACACAGAGAGCAGAACCACTCCATCGACCCTCGCTGAGGGCTTGAGGCCAACAAGGGATGGTATGATGCCAGGGTGAATGTATGCAGTAAATTTGCCATATGCACTGAACTGAGGGAATAACATCCACTCTATCCAAACTGATTTTATATTGACTTTTAGAGGGAAGTAGAGAGTGAAACCATGGTCATGGTAGATTGATGATGATACTGGGTAGATTGTAATAAAAGACAAGCCATAGGTGGTAGTCTCAGCATGTGTGTTATTGTCACGTTCCCCTGTCTGTCATTCTGTGGTGATGCTCTCTGTGTTTGGTTCACATTGCTTGGCCGTCCAAATGTACATTTCAGTGAAAAACATGCAGTTAGAGGTCATTAGAAGTTCGTCACATGAGCAGTTGTCTCAGTAGCACCACACCAAAGCAGACATGCTTGCCTCTCTTTTTGCCTCTCTCGGAGCAAAAGGATCACGTGTACATTCACAGCAGTTTGCCCAATTCTAAAGAAGAGGAGACATGCAAGGAGTTTCATTTCACTTGATCAAGTCATTGTGCACAGAGCATGCAGTGGGTTAGTAAATGCTCCAAAGATCATGTGAAACCCAAAACCAAAACACACAAGCGGTAAACAGTGGACTAGCTGGCTTGACCTCCCAATGCTGGAGCAGCAACCAGTGTAGCATCCATTGGAAAGATCAGCTGACATCCAGATGTGTCTGAGGGTCTAGCCAACCCCTTGGACATGCACTGTGTCCCAGCCACCTTATTTAACCACCCCACTGAGTGACTGACTGCCCCCTAGCCAACATGCCGCCCCTGCCCCAATCCCTCCCTGAAACAGGCCATGCAAATAGATTTTTTCCATCGGGCTGCTTTATATTTTGTTTACCTTGTCATTACAGGGTTTTTGGATACCTTGTAAATGCTCAATATGATAACCATTATTACCAATTTCCATACTGAAACAAAACATTGCATACCAAAAAAACATGATGAAAAGATATGACGTGAGAGACAGGGCATGCTATCAACCCTCGGCAATAAAAGTTTCTCTCTAAGTAGGAAAACTTGGGAAGATGCTAGCGTCTATTCTAAACGTAAACAAATGTATGGTTCTATATAGAAAGTCTAGAATGCATAAACCACAGTACTTTATCTTACACCTTAACTTCCAAAAACAAAAGGTGGGCTTGTAAGAATCAAATCAAAGTGTATTAGTCGCATACACAGTTTAGCAGATGATATAGCATCGTCCGGGTTTGGTCGGGGTAGGCCATCACTGTAAATAACAATTTGTTCTTAACTGACTAGTTAGGTTAAATACTTAAAAAAAAAAATGTAATAGCGGGTGCAGTGAAATGCTTGTGTTACTAACTCCTAATAATCAAATACTAAAAACAAGAAATCAGAGCCCTTAATGATCAACAAGGGGCACTTTTTCAAGATTGCACGCAAAGGAAAGCCAAAACGATACACCGACGGATGCATTCCAAAGCTAAAAATGTAAAACACCAAGAACCAGCACCAAGTAATCAGCAATTTAATCTATGTACAAAATCCACAGAAAAGCGCAGATGTACGGATGAGTTCTACTGCAAGGAGAAAGGAGAGGTAAAATGGGTCAAATGTATCTTACGTTTTCATGGGAATTGTCTCAATGCTACAAAGATAGAAAAAAGAACAAAAAAAATGTATGAAATGCTCGGCAATAGAAATGCACCAAAAGGTTTTTGGGCACTGATCAGATTACGTCGATACACGTCTTTGATCAAGACATTTGGTGACTTGTCTATCGCATTCATTCACTACTGTAAGTGCATGGGAGAGGTGAGGGCTACTGAAGGATGCATAAAACAATGTGAATAGTACTTAATACGCCACTTTTAAAAATTTTCTTCATAAAGTGCAAAGTGCTTGACGGAGAGAAATGAAATGAAAAGTAAGGATGGAAGAAGATGGAAATAGTAGGAATGGTTATCACAAAGTAAAATGCCAAGTCCCAGAAACAGAGGAACTGAAAAGAGAGAGAGAAAGAGAATTAAGTAGAAAGAGTTAAGATACTGTTGCTTACAACTAGTTACTACTGCAAATGAACTGCAATAGACAGAAGAGGGGAAGGCAGAGATAGGGGAAGGAAAGTAAGGCAAGATAGAAAAAGGGGCTGGACCAGAGACAGGAAAGAAGCAATTCTATGACCTCCTACTGAACTTGTCTGTTGTGGATTGAGTCAAATTGTGTTAATTACCACTTTGTAATCCTGGCACATGAGAACTAATCAGACTCAGACCCAATTTCAGTCTTGTTAATGCATATCATAGGGTCTAATAAGGAAGTGTTCCCCAAGATGACTTTCCAGTCTCAAATCAATTTAACCAAATAGGCATGGGGAAAGAGCTAGGTGGGGTGGACCAATTGTAGGGGAAACGCTGTAAGAGGGATCACCATACATCAAACTAATCACTGGGTTGCACTACCAATTCACAGTAGGGGACATCCAAACCTCAGCTATAGTTCACTTAAGAGGATGATCAAAGGGTTCTTCCCGATATGTGACCGACCGGCTCAATTCGGTCTTATGTAGCAACATTTGCAATGTTTTATTTATTTATTTTTACAATGGATAAAAGTAGTCTCAGAGCTAGAAAATTGTATATCATACACTACAATTGAGGAACACTGGGAAAGTAATTCTGCTTTGAAAGTTGATAAATTTGTAACCACACTTTTCAGAAAATGGCCCTTGAATGTTTTGGTAAACCTCCTGGAGAGCTCTTCTTTGTCTACACCCATTCAGCATCCTTCACACCCTCTTAAGCCTGAGCTCCACCCATCTCTTTAAGGATTCAAATGTAAGGTCATGTGCTAAACAGAGTGAGTACGACGGTACTGTACTAAACAACCAAAGACATCAAGACTAAAGGCTGGTTTATACTACGTCTAGCGACATGTCTGTAGACAGTTGTTGCAGTGACATCATGAACATGCTATTGTCGTCTGACATCAAACTTGCTGTCGTTATGAAAAAGTATAAACACTAAAACAGGCTGCATGACATCAGCAACTTGGTGGTCCAAAATAGCATAATTGGTGTATTTGAACACCAATAAACCCACCCGTTTAAAAATGAATTTAGTTTATGTCAATCGAGCAAACCAGGCAACTAAAAGCAACTTTCTAAACAATGCTTTGGTTCGTTTATAGCTTGTTAGCTTGCTAGCTAATGTTAAGTTAGCTGGCTAACGAGTTCAAATAATGACAATATCATATAGCTGACAACATCTTAATTTGAGCTAATTTGTATTCATTACTACAGGAAAATAAACTCACAACAAGATCATTATTTACAAGTTAATGGCCAGCTAATTACAGAAAATAACTTACGGTTGTGAGTGTGCCAAATTATAAGCAGGCCCTTCTACCGGAGAATTTAAGAACTTACACACTGTCTTGTTGGCCTAACGTTATATCTTAATTTGACTTTGGTGCAGGTCATGTTGTCCTTCACATTACCGTCTCTGGTAAACACAAACTAGATCAAATATAATCAAAGTTTATTTGTCACATTTACAGGATACAGAAGGTGTAAAAGGTACAGTGAAATGGTTACTTGCAGAGTGGAGCCTTATGTTTAGACATTTAGCTAGCTAGCTAAACAGTTAACCATAATCATAACTTATAACATTATTACCCTGCATGAATCTGCAGGTAGCTAAAGCTAACCAACTAAGTTTGATGTTCGCTAACTAGACAGGTGTTTCTCTTTGCAATCAAACGGCAGAATTTTCTCCATCTCCTTAGATGCTTCCACCGGACATTCCACTGACTTCAAAACTCGGTCCTCCAGAAAGTGGAGAGCATTAGCAACACTTTTGCAGTTCTTCGTGATATCTTTCATAATAGCCGTGTTAGAAAGGATTACCTACACATACTGAGCAGCTCATGTTATAGACAGACGCTTGCTACATGGCAGACCAATCCAAACTCATTTCTCGGCATGTCCTGCCCAACCATTATCTCAGCCAATCATGGCTAGCTGGAAGGTTCCTGCCTTTTTCCGTGGCTAAACAACTAGGCACGTAATTCAACAATTGTATTCGTATTTACAGATGCACACACGTTTGTTATTAAGGCACATGAAAGTTCACATGTTCCAGAAGGCATTTCTGCCCAAAAAATGCATTTTGATTTTAAAAAATCTGTTTACGTTCAAATGCCTCTCCTGTGAAGTAGTGACACGCGACATACTGTATGTGACGACATAGTATTTAAAGTAACTGTTCAGTGTTCATAGATTTCTATGAAAGATGACCTATAATTAATTCCAATATGAGTTAAATAGTTTTCCTTCCAAAAAATGGTAATTAACTATGTTAAAAAGCATATATGGGCACACACCAACAACAGAATGGTGTGGGCATATACGTCATTAAAATACTCATGCGAGTAGACTGCTGATTGGCCAGCTCAGCCAATGAGCCAACATGACATCATGCTCTATGAGGAAATAACAAGCATTTTTTAAAGATTTAAGATATAAGTTTGAGGTGGGTTTTTTACTGATTTTTTTCCCTACAATTTTTGCTTTGGCCACAAATACTAGTATAGGACGAGTCAACAACATCTGGGTATGAGTTAACAGAATATGGACTTTTAAAAGTGAGATTTTCACTGGACAGTTTAAGATTAGAGATACTCACTCATCGTAAACATCCTCTGTGTCCATTCTGCGGTAGAACTTTGCCAGTTTTACTGACAGGATGATGCTAGGAAGGAGGAATAGGGCACAGCAGCCTAGGCCAAACCAGAATGTGTTCTGAGAGACAGGGAAAACAGAGAGAATGCAGTATCAGTCAAAAGCAATCTTAGGTTTGGTATACTTTCTCTTGATCATAATTTTTTAAATACATGATATATATGTATATATAAAAAACATTTTTTACATGATAAATATATTTATGGTTTTATGACAGATAGCCATGGAACATAATATATAATTTAATATCTCATTACTGGGAAGACTTTCAACACTGGAGCCTGAGGTATAGCACCATAAACTGGCTACACTTCTCTGCACTGTCAACTGTGTATATTTATCTTTCGTAGAGGACTTTCCATCACGTTGGACACAAAGTTCTGCACAGTATGTGTACCTGTTTGTGACTGTGCATGTTTTTGCAGAGGGGCCAGCACAGTTTACCCAACTCTAAAGGTGGAAAACACTGAGTCATAAAGTCTACATGAAGCTGAGTATGTGAGTAGAGCGGAACTGGAGCTTTTACTGGAGAGTGGAGCGAAATTCCCAGAGGCTGGGGCGTCGACCTTCTCGCCTGCTCCATTTTCGCTCCAGTAGCACTGACTTCACGAGCTCAGGGCGTGCCCGGCCCAGCATGCATTTGTCGTCTACTTGTGTGCTGCTCTAGCCCCTTGCTTTAGCTACTGTCATGGAATTCGCTAACTATTTTCATGAAAAAATTTAGAAAACACACAGGTGCCAAATCAAGGTGACTTATAAAGATGAGGACTACGAGAGGGAGCGTGGCGATCCAGTGTCCACAACTAAAGAAAAATTGTGGAATCTGAAAAGACACGTAATCCCATGCACATGCTAAAAGAAAGGAATGAGGTGGGTAGATAACTAAATGTGTCATTGTAGCAAAGTACTTATAAACCAAAAATCTGATCTCCAAAACGTTTAGTTCATTTTCATTATATTATCTAGACAATAGACCAATAAGCCTGGCATAATCACACGTTCAGCTTTCAGTTTTGACTGGGTTATTTTGCCTAAAAGACCTTTAGGCTTACTGTACCCATGTAAAAAATACAAATAAACATCTCTGCCCAGCCTGGCAAGAGTGGCCAAAAGTGTGGCTCTGCAAGTGTGGCGAGGATATTTTTCGCTGCTGGCCGGCTCTCCAGGCACCATCGCATGAGCCTTAAGCCACAGACTGGCCAAACTCGTGTTTCTAAAAATGGATTCAAAGGCATTTTTTTGTCTAATTTGCATTTAATTATAAGTAAGTCACAGCCTATATGTGCAATTTACAAACTATAACCAACTGTCACGGATCCCTCCGGAACATTCATTACGCACACCTGTCCCCTATTCCCACTGATTAGTACTTGTATAAGTGTGCCCTTTGGTTTCTATTGGACTGTCCATTATTGTTACAATGTCTGTTGGTGCGTGTGAATACCTGTGCTGTGTGTTTTGGGCTTTCGTGCCCTTGTGGATTGCGCAGATGATTACGGGTCTTGTCCCGTAGTGATAATCATTGTGCGGCGTGTGTTATTTATTCGAGGTATTCCTTGCTCTTTTTTGGGGGGTTTCTACCCTGTGTTTGGCATAGTGTTTGTTTTGTCTTCGTCCCCGTGCCTTTACACGGCACGCCATATTTTGGGTAAAATTTTGTAAAAACTATTACGCATACCTGTGTCTGTCTCCCGAATCATTTATACCAGCGTGACACCTGCCTACTCTGTCACACTCGCAAATGCTTCACATTGTATTTCTTTGTAGGCTTGAAATAATTTATATAAAATACTCTAAATAATTAATTTTCATCCCTTCTTAGGCTTCCTGTCTGGCTCCTGACTTATTAAGAGTGTGTATATGCTGTTTAATATGACATGTAGTCTACTTGAAATTATGTTTGCTTCTTACATTCACTTTAAATACTTTTCATCAAAATCCTTATGGTTTGGTTTCAATACATTAAAAAACAATTGGTAGGTCCAGGTAGTCAAAAGAAATAGATAGGTGTTGGTTAAATTGTTTGATTTTAATGAACGGAGTGAATTTTGAGAGGCTATTTTCTTCCCTGTGAGCACCGGGCAGTTTTTAGCAGAGCGTTGGGGAAGCACATGGAGCGATGAGTGCGATTTCTAACCACTCAACTCTGCTCAAATGATCTGAGATGAAGTAATCATAGCCATGACATAACAGCCCCACGGTCCGTGGAATGAATGAACACTGTCATAATTTAATTTGGCTCTGCTCCAATCACATTGATAGCCAAAGTGTCACAACTTTTCTCTTGTCCCCATGTTAGGTAAGTAGTTCCATTCCTCCATCCCTGCCAGACACACTGTGCTGTTGACCTTTCTCTACTGTATCAACTTTTAGTGTGGATACCCAGTTGTGTGTAGCTACTGTACAGAGGAAAGACTAGAGGCGCTATTGGAGCACTTACAGGCTCTTTCCTGTGTTGCTGCACCTTTGCTCTGTTGCTCCGGGACACTAGTAAAATGACCTATTGAGCTTTAACAAGCGCTTTGGTCCGTACGGTGTGTCCAGAAGCATCCTGTTGGCAGTCCAAGTCAATTAGCTGGCGCTGGAACCTATGTGGGCTCTAAGTGGCGGAGGGGGGGGGCTATTTGTTTAATTTCATAGAGATGCTTCCTGCCATTGGGACCGTGTTGGTAACAAAGCCCCATGCAGACTGGATACATGGGCAGATGTCAAGATTACACAAGGCTGGCTGTCATTTTCTTCTAGTCTCTTCGTCTCTCTCTCTCTTATTCTCGACTCTTCGTCTTTGCAGCACTCTGTAGGGTTCCTCACTGTGCACTGCCAGGTCTAACTGCCTCTCACTGATCATGTGCTGGATTCCAGGGCCTGACTTGTACAGTGGGGCAAAAAAGTATTTCGTCAGCCACCAATTGTGCAAGTTCTCCCGCTTAAAAAATATGAGAGAGGCCTGGAATTTGCATCATAGGTACACTTCAACTATGAGACAAAATTAGAATTTTTTTTCCAGAAAATCACATTGTAGGATTTTTAATGAATGAATTTGCAAATTATGGTGAAAAATAAGTATTTGGTCACCTACAAACAAGCAAGATTTCTGGCTCTCACAGACCTGTAACTTCATCTTTAAGAGGCTCCTCTGTCCTCCACTCGTTACCTGTATTAATGGCACCTGTTTGAACTTGTTATCAGTATAAAAGACACCTGTCCACAACCTCAAACAGTCACACTCCAAACTCCACTATGGTCAAGACCAAAGAGCTGTCAAAGGACACCAGAAACAAAATTGCAGACCTGCACCAGGCTGGGAAGACTGAATCTGCAATAGGTAAGCAGCTTGGTTTGAAGAAATCAACTGTGGTAGCAATTATTAGGAAATGGAAGACATACAAGACCACTGATAATCTCCCTCGATCTGGGGCTCCACGCAAGATCTCACACCGTGGGGTCAAAATGATCACAAGAACGGTGAGCAAAAGTCCCAGAACCACACGGGGGGACCTAGTGAATGTCCTGCAGAGAGCTGGGACCAAAGTAACAAAGCCTACCATCAGTAACACACTATGAATGGGGCCATGTATCATGAGATTTTGAGTAAAAACCTCCTTCCATCAGCAAGGGCATTGAAGATGAAACGTGGCTGGGTCTGTCAGCATGACAATGATCCCAAACACACCGCCCGGGCAACAAAGGAGTGGCTTCGTAAGAAGCATTTCAAGGTCCTGGAGTGGCCTAGCCAGTCTCCAGATCTCAACCCCATAGAAAATCTTTGGAGGGAGTTGAAAGTCTGTGTTGCCCAGCAACCGCCCCAAAACATCACTGCTCTAGAGGAGAGCTGCATGGAGGAATGGGCCAAAATACCAGCAACAGTGTGTGAAAACCTTGTGAAGACTTACAGAAAACGTTTGACCTCTTGTCATTGCCAACAAAGGGTATATAACAAAGTATTGAGATACACTTTTGTTATTGACCAAATACTTATTTTCCACCATAATTTGCAAATAAATTCATAAAAATCTTACAATGTGATTTTCTGGATTTTTTTTCAAATTTAGTCTGTCATGATGAAAATTACAGGCCTCTCTCAGCTTTTTAAGTGGGAGAACTTTCACAATTGGTGGCTAACTAAATACTTTTTTGCCCCACTGTATGTTCTAAATCAGGCGAGGTTGGGGGTGATTATGTGTGATTGGGTGGGATTGATGGGGTGATTAGGGGGGGGAGAAGAGGGCCTCATTTGTCTGATGGAGCTCTGTTGAGGGTCACAGAACCCCCCTTACCTCCCAAACCCCTAAACTCCCTACCCCCACCCATCTCCACTACAGACCCTTCACCTTACACACACATAGTCCCCTGTATCTCGCCTGAGCCTTCATTATATCATGCCATTAGCGTCCGCTAAAACCTGGGGCCCTCAGAAAGAACCCGCCTTGTCTTCTGGGCCTGGCGGGCTAGGGGGTTTTGGAGGAGAACACTGAGGAGCTGTGTGGACCCATGCCAGTAGAATGTACCGTGTGTGTGCCCCTACACATCACATATTTTAGCAGAGCGCAGCACATGGCTGTGTGAACATACTGTACCGGTACAAAGACAATGTGAACCCTCTCAAGAGACCAACCTCCAACCCCCTCACCCCTTTCAAGTTATGCCCTGCATGCCTTCCTGTCTGCACCCCAACGGCCCAACAGACGTTTCAGGCATGTTTTAAAAGGATCCCTTATATTGCGTTTTTAGTTACCAATGAGTCAACCAAGAAGCTGCAGGCTACGATCTCCACTGTGTCCACGATGTTGCTGAAGGGTTTGCAAGCCGCTACCTCCATGGTCAGCTGGGTAAACCATGCAAACAAAGAGCATATGTTAGAGTTATACCATTGGCAAACAATTATGAAAGTCGACAGTTGGAATTTCTGGAAAATAAAGGGACGTTATAGCTTTACACTTGGACAATTCACGATTGATGACCAAGTTGATTGAAAACAAGTCAGCAGCACTGTCACTATTGGCACAATTCAATTAAGTTGGGAGAAGCATTCTGTTCAAACAGTAAGACTGTAATTTACGACAAGAGATGCAATATTTCTGCTATATATCTCATTTCCTTCTTATGCTACAGGGGGGAAAACCAAGGCATTAACAAACTGTTTGGAACACAAATACTTACAGAAGTCCTGACCCACTCTATGTATTGCCTGAAATATCCAACAATGGTTTGCTTGTACTTTTCCGTTTCCTAATGGAGAGAGGAATAACATGTTAGCTACTGAGTTTTACTGTAGCATCGAAATGTAAACAATTACTGGGAAGCCATAGTAATCACCTGGTTGACGACTTGTGTGGCATTCTGGGAGATGAGATACTGCGCTGCTTCGATGGTCGCCAGTACATCGGCGACTTTGTTCTGGACAGAACAGAGGGAAAATAATGCTCAAGAAGCTTTCATAAGAGTCTATGGAGCTGCTCCGGAGTCTTTGTTCAGCGTTTATGGATGTACTACGAATGCTTGATGTTAATTGAGTCCGTGTGAACTGTTGGGGTACATGGTTCGTAGGTGGCCCACTTACCGGCAGGTCTGAGGCCGTCCTCTCCAGTAGTCTGATGCTCTGGTTCAGCATACTCTTTAAAAGGGGAAATGCACAACACATGTTAACACCCCAGAGGTTTAAAGGTCAGGGTTTAGAGACATACTCCAACAACACCATTTCATGTGGATTTTGGTCGTGAGAAATGTGCTGCAAAATATGTCAAAACCCCAATTAAAGTGTTTTCGCATGAATTCGTAATACATTTTCTTCAATACTATTTGAACACGTGAAGACCACTCGTGATGACTGATACTGTACGTGCAACACGTAAAAAAAGTGACAAACTCCATGCTGGTCCCAGTATAAAGTACGTACATGGTCATTAGTCAGCACATGCACCAGACTACTGAAGAATAATTACAGGATTAACAATTACAGACAGACTAATCTACATATCATGAATGATTTATTTTTTACAAGGCATGTAACGGACCCAATCTTGCTCATGCAAAATCAATCATGTCATACAGGTCTGAATCAGCATGCTGTACTAAATATCCTGACCTGAAAGAGAATGAAAGTTCATGGTAATGGTCAGGGCATGCCAGGAAAAGCCCCTTGGATTCGAGGTACAAGGAGCATGGACAACTCACACTAGTGGTGGGCACCAATATCAATTATTTGATATGACATCAATAATTTGATATGATATCGATATGAGCAAGGCATGTCATCACCCTCAACATTACAAGACGAACACAGGCCCATTGTGGAGACACATGCTTACCCTCGCTCTAACATATTTCTTGGAAGCCATTAGTTGAAGTAAAAAGAGTTCAAAGGGAAATATTCAAATAAAAAGATAAGACAGACCTCTAAAACTCAGCCTTTCTTGGTAACAAGATTGCAGTTCGTGGAATTACTTTGAAGTACACTGACTATTAAATGGGTATATTATCATATTCTGGGAAAAGCACATTAT
Organism: Oncorhynchus gorbuscha; assembly: GCF_021184085.1. NCBI lineage: Eukaryota > Metazoa > Chordata > Actinopteri > Salmoniformes > Salmonidae > Oncorhynchus > Oncorhynchus gorbuscha. Next base: position 48,037,092 of record NC_060195.1, read on the forward strand.
ATGTGGCCTACAGTGATGTCGTGTAAGTATATGTTGTTGGGTCCTTATGCCTTTGAACTTATTAAAGAGTAAAATACTTGTGTGAGGTGGAGCAAAATATATGATTGATTTGCCCATGTGAATGTAACAGTCAACTACTTCAATATTCTAGCGTTGAGTGTCTTTCAGGGTTCTAATGTCCTGACTGCACAACCATTGTTACCTGGGTCAAATACATATGTCAGATGTGCTGCACTTGGTTTGGTTTGCCCGGTACAATGCAAACAATGGAATAGTCCCAAAAGAGCAAACCATTTAATACGTACTCCCAAAAGCGTACAAATAAATCGAGCGCACCGCATACATTTTCAACTATTTGAAAGTATCTGACCTATTGGTTTGATCAGGGTCTGATTCTTGTAGGTCAATAATAGTCTATAGAATTTATAGTCTATAGAAAAAATGGTTCTTCAAATGGGTTCACCTATGAGGAAACCTATTAGGTTCTAGATATAGCACCTTTTTTTCTATTAGGGTAAATAGAGCACGACTATGGGCCATGGCCATTTCTGCCAGTCTATTGAAGCCGAGCACTGATGGGCCCAGACATGGATGTTAATCTAAAAAAAGAATGATTGAAGATAGATTGTTGATTACCATGGCCTGCTCCATAGGGACGACCTGCTGACTGTGGATCTGCCGGAGACTGTTGGCGTGGCCCTTTAGAGAGGTCTGGAGGGGCCCCTTGGGCTGTGGACACACACACAGACAGAGGTTCAGAGTAGACACACAAACACATACAAAAAGGTAATAATGATAGTATCCAAAAGGTCACCATTGTTCAGCACCCCTGGACAATGTGCCTTGCTCAATGGCACAGAAACCAATTTTTCACCTTGTTGGCTCCAAGATTCGAGCCAGTGACTTTTCGGATACTGTACCAATGCTCTAACCTCGAGGCTAACACACACACAGTACCAGTAAAAGGTTTGGACACACCTACTCTTTCAAGGGTTTTTCTTTATTTTTTTCTTTATTTATTTTTTATTAGACATCAAAACTGAAATAACACATATGGAATCATGTAGTAACCAAAAAAAGTGTTAAACAAATCAAAATATATTTGATATATTTGAGATTCTTCAATGTAGCCACCCCTTGTTTTGATGACAGCTTTGCTCACTCTTGGCATTCTCACATCTCAACATCAACTTTTCAGAGGAGACTGTGTGAATCAGGCCTTCATAGTCGAATTGCTACAAATAAACCACTACTAAAGGACACCAATAATAAGAAAAGACTTGCTTGGGCCAAGAAACACGATTAATGGACATTAGACCGGTGGAAATCAGTCTTTTGGTCTGATGAGTCCAAATGTTTTTTTAAAATTTGTACAAATATTTAAAACATACAACATACTTTCAGTGAAGCCGCTCAACAACGACATCACACTAGTCATCTAACAGACTCCCATCCAGAGCGACACACAGAAGCAACCAGGGTCAACGCCCTACTCAAGGGCACGTCGACAGATCTCCCAACAGTACTATTTCAAGGGGGAATTTTAGACCAATGCTATGCATTTTCAGCTAATCCTGAACCTGAGACCAGAAACAGGGCAATACCAAAATAAATGGTATATTGATTCTGTATCATCACAACAACATCTGCAGAGATTTGATGATTGTATGCCCCAAATATTCAACTTTTTGTTGGAGGTAAGAATTCAATATAATCATTTTCGCTGACAAGCACAAAGTCTTGAATCTTTTTTTTACCCCCTTTTCATGGTATTCAATTGGTAGTTACAGTCTTGTCTCATCGCTACAACTCCCGTACGGACTCGGGAGAGGCAAAGGTCGAGAGCTGTGTGTTCTCAAACACAACATAGCCGCACTGCTTCTTGACACAATGCCCTCTTAACCCAGAAGCCAGCCGCACCAATGTGTCGGAGGAAACACTGTACACCTGGCAGGCGTGTCAGCGAGCACTGCACCTGGCCTGCCACAGGAGTCGCTAGTGCGCGATGGGACAAGGACATCCCTGCCAGCCAAACCCTCCTCTAACCCGGACGACATTGGGCCAATTGTGCACCGCCCAGTGGGTCTCCCGGTCTCCTCCAGTTGCGACAGAGCCTGGACTCTAACCCAGAATCTCTAGTGGCACAGCTAGCACTGTGATGCAGTGCCTTAGACCACTGTGCCGTTTTATATATCAACTCATACACCCTGTGTCATGGAATCGGTTCATCAAAAAAACTATTTTGCAATCTTTATGGCACCGCTGTCAACATCCTGGTCCTCAAATGAAACTGGTATACTTTCCTATTTATGCTATTTTTATTCCCCCACCAGTTCTGATCCTTTATATTGGGCAGACAGACCAGTTCCCTACCTCCTCCCGCTGCGACCCACCTCCTCCATTTTTGGGGTATTGCTGTATTCAATTGTTTTGTATTCTTGGATTGAGCAGACCTTCCCATATGAATCTGATAACTCCATGAAAGACATAACTCTACCATTCTAATTTACAATATAATTGAAAAACGAAATGCCCTTTTCAAACATCTTTCCCATAACTACATGTGTTTTATCAACCAGCACATTTGAGTTCAGCCATAATATTTGTTCTATCTTTTCAGGGGGATGAAATTGAAATTGTAGCCAGATCTGCAATGCTTGTTTGAAAATAGTGTCATTTTCGATTAATTGAAAATGAGACATGGCAATCTGCACAAAAGCAAAAAGGCAATTTTTAAACGATGGATGAGCTTTTCTTAGTTCTTATTTTTTAGTTCTACTTGAGAACTATTTAGGGTTGAAGTAAAACTTGAATAAGTGTAGCTTTTAGAGATATGACTCGGGCAATTTTTCCATAAATAGACAGGTATTTACCGCTCTGTGGTTGCAGGATCTTGTCTATTTTTACAAGTTTTCTATTGAAATTCATTGTGGAGAGCTCATTTATATATTTTGTGATATAAATACCAAGAATGTCTACTTCACCGTCAGCCCATTTTACAGGTAAACTACAAGGTAATGTTAAAGTTCTATTTTTTAAAGATCCAATATGCAATATTGTACACTTATCATAAATAGGTTTTAGTCCAGAGAGTCCAGAAAAGTTTAGACATTGCAGGTGTCACGAGTCCGACCGAGGGTGGCTTCCCTTCCCGGTCGGGTGGCGCTCGGCGGTCGTCGTCACCGGCCTATTAGCTGCCACTGATTGTCTTTCCTCCCCCTCCTTGTATGTTTATTGTTAGCACCTGTTAGTGAATGATTAGTTGGGCTGTATTAGACAGCCGGCCCGCCTGTTTCTTTGTGCAGGATTAATTATTGTGACCTTCGCTTCTGTAGTAGAGGAACGTGTTTGTTCCTGGTCGTGTATTTCGGTTGTACTATTTTCGTCCCCCGTGTTTGGGGCAGTTTGGTTGTGAGCACCCTGTGTTGCGTTTGTGCATTAAAGAGCACAGCATTGCACTCTCTGTTTCCTGCGTCTGACTCCACACCCACGACACCCGGAGCGTTACAGCAGGGATCTAGCTTGCAGACTTAATATAAAACTTGAGACATCGGCATACATTGACACCTTTGTTTTTAAGCTTAAACCTTGGATTTTTAATCCACTAATGTTCTTATTTGATCTGATTTTAAAAGCTAGCATTTCGATGGCCATAACGAATAGATATGGTGACATCAGACACCCTTGTTTAACTCTCTGAGAAGTAGCTGCTATGTACTGTTTTACACTGGGGTTGCTACACATTACTTTTACCCATTTTCTAAGATAATCACCGAAATTGAAAAACAATCCAGGTATTTATGAATAAAATACAGTCTTACTTATTCAAAGGTCTTTCAAAAATCTGCTATAAATACCAGGCCTGGCTTCTTAAGTGTTTCATGATCCATTATTTCTAGTAGTTGTCGTATATTATCTCCAATGTATCGTCCATGTAAAAAACCTGTCTGATCAGGATGAACAATACCTGGTAAAACCTTTTTAATTATGAGCGAGCGGTCGCATCGGCACTTCGCTCCCGCAGGTAGTATAACTTTTTCATTACATTTCATTACATTTCATTATAGCACAACGGTTTGATTTGTCTAATCTTAGCAATTTCTTCTCAGCTAGCTACATAGCCGTCTTTGTATCAAAGATAATTGCGTAATTATCATATTTCGCCGTCCTAACGTAGTCTTCACTAGCCAACTAGCTAACGTCCACTGATTAGCTGCACTGGAGAAACTATTACACTCAACTGAACGACTTGATTAGTGTAGTGTTAGCTAGCTACATAGCTGTCTTTGTATCTTCGTATCCAAGATAATTGTGTAGTTTAGGTTTAGAGTGTGTAGTCTTAGAGTGATTATCTTAATTTACCGAGGTTAGCTAGCCAGCTATTTGTCGTCGCCGGTCGCATTCACAGGTAGTATCACATTTTCATTTCATTTCATTACAGTACAACGGTTTGATTTGTTTGATCGTAGCTAGCTACATAGCTAGCTACATAGCCGTCTTTGTATCAAAGATAATTGTGTAGTCTAGAGCGATTTTCTAGGTTAGATAGCCAGCTATTGTCGTTCTTTTAACGCAACGTAAACAACACTACTAGCTATCCAGCTAGCCCCCGAATAGCAGCACTGTCGAAACTATTACACTCAACGGAACGACTTGATTAGTGTAGTGTCAACAACGCACCCACTGCCAGCTAGCCTACTTCAGCAGTACTGTATTATTTTAATCATTTTAGTCAATAAGATTCTTGCTACGTAAGCTTAACTTTCTGAACATTCGAGACGTGTAGTCCACTTGTCATTCCAATCTCCTTTGCATTAGCGTAGCCTCTTCTGTAGCCTGTCAACTATGTGTCTGTCTATCCCTGGTCTCTCCTCTCTGCACAGACCATACAAACGCTCCACACAGCGTGGCCGCGGCCACCCTAATCTGGTGGCCCCAGCGCGCACGACCCACATGGAGTTCCAGGTCTCCGGTAGCCTCTGGAACTGCCGATCTGCGGTCAACAAGGCAGAGTTCATCTCAGCCTATGCCTCCCTCCAGTCCCTCGACTTCTTGGCACTGACGGAAACATGGATCACCACAGACAACACTGCTACTCCTACTGCTCTCTCTTCGTCCGCCCACGTGTTCTCGCACACCCCGAGAGCTTCTGGTCAGCGGGGTGGTGGCACCGGGATCCTCATCTCTCCCAAGTGGTCATTCTCTCTTTCTCCCCTTACCCATCTGTCTATCGCCTCCTTTGAATTCCATGCTGTCACAGTTACCAGCCCTTTCAAGCTTAACATCCTTATCATTTATCGCCCTCCAGGTTCCCTCGGAGAGTTCATCAATGAGCTTGATGCCTTGATAAGCTCCTTTCCTGAGGACGGCTTACCTCTCACAGTTCTGGGCGACTTTAACCTCCCCACGTCTACCTTTGACTCATTCCTCTCTGCCTCCTTCTTTCCACTCCTCTCCTCTTTTGACCTCACCCTCTCACCTTCCCCCCTACTCACAAGGCAGGCAATACGCTCGACCTCATCTTTACTAGATGCTGTTCTTCCACTAACCTCATTGCAACTCCCCTCCAAGTCTCCGACCACTACCTTGTATCCTTTTCCCTCTCGCTCTCATCCAACACCTCCCACACTGCCCCTACTCGGATGGTATCGCGCCGTCCCAACCTTCGCTCTCTCTCCCCCGCTACTCTCTCCTCTTCCATCCTATCATCTCTTCCCTCCGCTCAAACCTTCTCCAACCTATCTCCTGATTCTGCCTCCTCAACCCTCCTCTCCTCCCTCTCTGCATCCTTTGACTCTCTATGTCCCCTATCCTCCAGGTCGGCTCGGTCCTCCCCTCCCGCTCCGTGGCTCGATGACTCATTGCGAGCTCACAGAACAGGGCTCCGGGCAGCCGAGCGGAAATGGAGGAAAACTCGCCTCCCTGCGGACCTGGCATCCTTTCACTCCCTCCTCCCTCCCCTCCTACATTTTCCTCCTCTGTCTCTGCTGCTAAAGCCACTTTCTACCACGCTAAATTCCAAGCATCTGCCTCTAACCCTAGGAAGCTCTTTGCCACCTTCTCCTCCCTCCTGAATCCTCCTCCCCCTCCCCCCCTCCTCCCTCTCTGCAGACGACTTCGTCAACCATTTTGAAAAGAAGGTCGACGACATCCGATCCTCGTTTGCTAAGTCAAACGACACCGCTGGTTCTGCTCACACTGCCCTACCCTGTGCTCTGACCTCTTTCTCCCCTCTCTCTCCAGATGAAATCTCGCGTCTTGTGACGGCCGGCCGCCCAACAACCTGCCCGCTTGACCCTATCCCCTCCCCTCTAGACCATTTCCGGAGACCTTCTCCCTTACCTCACCTCGCTCATCAACTCATCACTGATCGCTGGCTACGTCCCTTCCGTCTTCAAGAGAGCGAGAGTTGCACCCCTTCTGAAAGAACCTACACTCGATCCCTCCGATGTCAACAATTACAGACCAGTATCCCTTCTTTCTTTTCTCTCCAAAACTCTTGAACGTGCCGTCCTTGGCCAGCTCTCCCGCTATCTCTCTCTGAATGACCTTCTTGATCCAAATCAGTCAGGTTTCAAGACTAGTCATTCAACTGAGACTGCTCTCCTCTGTATCACAGAGGCGCGCCGCACTGCTAAAGCTAACTCTCTCTCCTCTGCTCTCATCCTTCTAGATCTATCGGCTGCCTTCGATACTGTGAACCATCAGATCCTCCTCTCCACCCTCTCCGAGTTGGGCATCTCCGGCGCGGCCCACGCTTGGATTGCATCCTACCTGACAGGTCGCTCCTACCAGGTGGCGTGGCGAGAATCTGTCTCCTCACCACGCGCTCTCACCACTGGTGTCCCCCAGGGCTCTGTTCTAGGCCCTCTCCTATTCTCGCTATACACCAAGTCACTTGGCTCTGTTATAACCTCACATGGTCTCTCCTATCATTGCTATGCAGACGACACACAATTAATCTTCTCCTTTCCCCCTTCTGATGACCAGGTGGCGAATCGCATCTCTGCATGTCTGGCAGACATATCAGTGTGGATGACGGATCACCACCTCAAGCTGAACCTCGGCAAGACGGAGCTGCTCTTCCTCCCGGGGAAGGACTGCCCGTTCCATGATCTCGCCATCACGGTTGACAACTCCATTGTGTCCTCCTCCCAGAGCGCTAAGAACCTTGGCGTGATCCTGGACAACACCCTGTCATTCTCAACCAACATCAAGGCGGTGGCCCGTTCCTGTAGGTTCATGCTCTACAACATCCGCAGAGTACGACCCTGCCTCACACAGGAAGCGGCGCAGGTCCTAATCCAGGCACTTGTCATCTCCCGTCTGGATTACTGCAACTCGCTGTTGGCTGCCTGTGCCATTAAACCCCTTCAACTCATCCAGAACGCCGCAGCCCGTCTGGTGTTCAACCTTCCCAAGTTCTCTCACGTCACCCCGCTCCTCCGTTCTCTCCACTGGCTTCCAGTTGAAGCTCGCATCCGCTACAAGACCATGGTGCTTGCCTACGGAGCTGTGAGGGGAACGGCACCTCAGTACCTCCAGGCTCTGATAAGGCCCTACACCCAAACAAGGGCACTGCGTTCATCCACCTCTGGCCTGCTCGCCTCCCTACCACTGAGGAAGTACAGCTCCCGCTCAGCCCAGTCAAAACTGTTCGCTGCTCTGGCCCCCCAATGGTGGAACAAACTCCCTCACGACGCCAGGACAGCGGAGTCAATCACCACCTTCCGGAGACACCTGAAACCCCACCTCTTTAAGGAATACCTAGGATAGGATAAGTAATCCCTCTCCACCCCCCCCCCCCCTTTAAGATTTAGATGCACTATTGTAAAGTGACTGTTCCACTGGATGTCATAAGGTGAATGCACCAATTTGTAAGTCGCTCTGGATAAGAGCGTCTGCTAAATGACTTAAATGTAATGTAAATGAGTGCTATGCATTTCGCTTGTATTTTTACATCAAAACATTGAAGTGAAAGAGGCCTCCAGTTTTTAAGTTTTTAGACTGGATCTTTATCTGGGTCTTGTTTTAATAATAGTGAAATCAGACCATCCTGCTGAGTACGTGACAGACTATAATTTCTATAGGAGTAGTTCAAACAAGCTAACAATGGAGCTTTGAGTATATCAAAAAAGGCTTGATATACCTCTACCGGTATGCCATCAAGCCCTGGGGGTTTTCTAGACTGAAAGGATTTAATTGCCTCAAAAAGTTATTCCTCTGTAATTTGTCCTTTGCACTGAGCTTTCTATACATTTGTTAATTTTCATTTTTTTCCTAACAGTAATTGTCATTCAGTGGGTGAGGATAAGACGGAAAAGAAGGGTAAGACGGAAAAACATCTGCTTAAAATATTTAGCTTCCTCTTTTAAAATGTGTTCCTGTGTTAAAGATTCTGGAAGAATTTGATGCATTGATCTCCATATTCCATCCACTTTGCTTAATTTTTGTAATAGATTACATTAGATCATTCTTGAATAAGTTCCTCCAGTTCTTTTTATGTTCTTATTTTTTTATCTCTGTGGTATCATTTTTATTGCTATCTAACTGTATTAGTTTATGTATTTCCCTTGTTAGTCTCGTTTCTTTAGTCAGAAACTGCTTTTTATTATTGATGAACATTGAATTGAATAATTGAAACATTTAACGATATCCCAAACAATAAGGGGAATTTGCTGAACCTATGACTCGTAATTTCAGACTTTTGGTTCCAACCGCCGAGTCTTTGTGAGACGCAGAGTAGGTAAACTGATGATCTCGGATGTTCCCACCGTGAAGCATGGAGGAGGAGGTGAGATGGTGTGGAGGTGATTTGCTGGTGTCACTGTCAGTGATTTATTTCGAATTCAAGGCACACTTAACCAGCATGGCAACCACAGCATTCTGCAACGACACGCCATTTCATCTGGTTTGCGCTTAGGGGGACTATATATTTTTTTTCAACAGGGCAATGACCCAACACACCTCCAGGCTGCGTAAGGGCTATTTTACCAAGAAGAAGAGTGATGGAGTGCTGCATCAGATTACCTGACCTCCACAATCACCTGACCTCAACCCGATTGAGACGGTTTGGGATGAGTTTGACTGCAGAGTGAAGGAAAAGCAGCCAAGAAGTGCTCAGCATATGTGGGAACTCCTTCAAGACTGTTGGAAAAGCATTACAGGTGAAGCTGGTTGAGAGAAGTCCAAGAGTGTGCAAAGCTGTCAGCAAGGGAAAGGGTGGCTACTTTGAAGAATCTAAAATATATTTTGATGTAACACTTTTTCGGTTACTACATGATTCCATGTGTGTTATTTCAGTTTTGATGTCTAATAAAAATAAAGAAAAACCCTTGAATGAGTAGGTGTCCAAACCTTTGACTGGTACTGTATATAAACACACAGGTTCCGATGAACAAACACATACGCACACACGCTCACACACAGATGTCATTCAAATACCCTTTTGTAATCTAGTCCTACAATACATACATACATACATACATACATACATACATACATACATACATACATACATACATACATACATACATACATACATACATACATACATACATACATACATACATACATACATACATACATACATACATACATACATACATACATACATACATACATACATACATACATACATACATACATACATACATACATACATACATACATACATACATACATACATACATACATACATACGTACGTATAGATTTATAAATATTTAGAGCAATATGCAATCTGAGCAAAACTCTACAATACACAGACCTACTTAGTATAAGAGACTGCCTTAAATCAATGAATGTAATGCGGCATAAAAACGACATAGTGAATCCACAGAATTACATACAGAATCAAATAATTTATAGGATCTCCATGGGTGAACCAGTCTCAGTGTCCAGCGAGTGTGTGTCTTCTATGCCAACAGGAAAAATGAGTACCAGAATAGATGGGCACCAAATTAATACTAGGGGGCACAGGCATAAGCACATACCACCCCACAGAACACCACTTTAAACTAGCTCCATTGCCACATGGCAGGCGTAGGAGGACCCAGAGTTGGACTCAGCAACATTTTGGGCCATGAATGGGGAGCTTGTGTGAGCCTCAAACCCCGGCCCCCCAAAGGCAAGGCAGAACATTAAAAAGTGCTTCCACAGACTCCTTCAGTGTGTGTGTGTGTTTGTCGACAGCAAACCGCCGGCGAGGCTGTGCAGTTGATAAAGACACACGGAGCTTTCACAGTTTTAGATCTGAACTTCCATTCCATTTGATCCCGGTCTTGGATCGTGGTGTAAAATGCAACTGTAAAATGCAAGTGCCTTGCAACTGGTACACTGAGAAAACATTGTGTGGATGGTTGGAGCAGTCTTGATTTTTTTTTGGGGGGGGGGGTTGTTGTATGTTCCTCTCACCATAAGGTCTGTCTGTGCCTCGAGCTCATTGGCGTACGACAGCAAGTCCACCTGAGTCACCCCTTTGTTAACCTGAAAATGAACAGACATAGGATAATAATGCAGTATGACTCTGTTATTTTGCATTATAACACTTGCCATAAACATGTATGACCCCCCTTAAAATGTATTTTCATCTTACAATTGCATAATATAGAGTCAGTTGTGCAACATAGAGATGCATAACATGTTACAAGCCTTATAATAACACACTATAAAGGCTCATGCACGCTTATAACAAGTCATAAAGCATTATAGCTGTCGGTTTTAAGTAAAGAGTTACACATGCTGCAGTAAGAGGCCATAAGACGACCGTGTTCCTTGGTGACTTAATGTTCTCCTGAATTCAACAGTAAAGAGTTACACATGCTGCAGTAAGAGGCCATAAGACGACCGTGTTTCTCCTGAATTCAACAGTAGAGTTACACATGCTGCAGTAAGAGGCCATAAGACGACTGTGTTTCTCCTGAATTCAACAGTAAAGAGTTACATGCTGCAGTAAGAGGCCATAAGACGACCGTGTTCCTTGGTAACTTAATGCTCTCCTGAATTCAACAGTAAAGAGTTACACATGCTGCAGTAAGAGGCCATAAGACGACCGTGTTTCTCCTGAATTCAACAGTAAAGAGTTACACATGCTGCAGTAAGAGGCCATAAGACGACCGCGTTTCTCCTGAATTCAACAGTAAAGAGTTACACATGCTGCAGTAAGAGGCCATAAGACGACCGTGTTCCTTGGTAACTTAATGTTCTCCTGAATTCAACAGTAAAGAGTTACACATGCTGCAGTAAGAGGCCATAAGACGACCGTGTTTCTCCTGAATTCAACAGTAAAGAGTTACACATGCTGCAGTAAGAGGCCATAAGACGACCGTGTTCCTTGGTAACTTAATGTTCTCCTGAATTCAACAGTAAAGAGTTACACATGCTGCAGTAAGAGGCCATAAGACGACCGTGTTTCTCCTGAATTCAACAGATTATTCAACAGATTCTGATAGAGAAGACATATACTGAACAAAAATAGAAATGCAAAGTGTTGGTCCCATGTTTCATAAAAGGCCACTCTAAAATGTACAGTTTTGTCACGCAACACAATGCCACAGATGTCTCAAGTTTTGAGGGAGCATGCAGTCTGCAGGAATGTCCACCAGAGCTGTTGCCAGGGAATTTGGTTTATTCCTTTACCATAAGCTGCCTCCAACATAATTTTTGAGAATTTGGCAGTACGTCCAACCAGCTTCACAACCACAGAACACGTGTATGGTGTTGTGTGGGCGAGCGGTTTGCTGATGTCAACATTGTAAACAGAGTGCCCCAAGGTGGCGGTGGGGTTATGGTATAGGTAGGCAGAAGCTACAGACAGCGAACACAATTGCATTTTATCATCCTGAGGCCCATTGTCGTGCCATTCATCCGCCGCCATCACCTCATGTTTCAGCATGATAATGCATGGCCCCATGTTACAAGGATCTGAACACAATTCCTAGAAGCTGAAAATGTCCCAGTTCTTCCATGACATGGATACTCACTAGTCATGTCACCCATCAAGCATGTTTGGGATGCACTGGATGGACATGTACGACTGCGTGTTCCAGTTCCCGCCAATATCCAGCAACTTTGCACAGCCATTGAAGAGGAGTGGGACAACATTCCACAGGCCACAATTAACAGCCTGATCAACTCTATGCAAAGGAGACGTGTCGCACTGCACGAGGTAAATGTTGGTCACACCAGACACTGACTGGTTTTCTGATCCACACCCTTACCTTTTTTTAAAGGTATTTATGACCCACAGATGCACATCTGTCTCCCAGTCATGTGAAATTCATAGATTAGGGCCTAATAAATGTATTTCAATCAACTGATTTCCTTACATGAACTGTAACTCAGTAAAATTGTTGAAAATGTTGCGTTTATATTTTTGTTCGGTATAAATAGTCTGAGGTATAAGGGTGGAAAACTGCCAACTCTATAGCTTATGGAACACTGATTTTGGCAAGAGTAGCTATAAACTATTCAATCTCTAGAGATACATCCGTAATTCCACGATATTCATTTAGCAGTGGAGCACAGCCACTGTGAAATCGTTGCCTTCACCGCAAAATAAATGCAAGAATGATTACCTAGCTTGTAATTCTAGAAATGTAGCCAACTCTATTAACAGATGTCAAGCTGTATGCCCAAGCAAGACCCCAGGAAGACACCAGCTGCCGTCCGCTCCCTGGTAAAAGATCCTACATCTGTACGCGCATATGTAAAGTCTTGGCCCTCATTCGGTACTGTAAAGCCAGGAAGGGATGTCTGTAGTATGTTACATGAAGTCAATGGAGCAGTTACACATTCTAAACACAGAGGCAGATTGTAAATGAGTACATCAGACTTTTTAATCATCTTGCTGGTCGATCCTCGCAATTCAATCACACAATTTGCATGTGTGTTACTTAAACCTGTTAGATATCACTGTAATCAAAGTCAAGGGCGTACTACAGAACAAAATCCTGTCATTCTTATCTTATCTCAAAAGTAAAAGGCGGGATAAATCCTGGGTTTTTCCATTACAGAAGCAAAATCCTACATCCCATTCTGTTATCCCGTCGTAAATGTACGTCCTAAAATGAGATAAGACGTGATTTGACAGTTATGGATGTTTCTGGAACACCTACCGCGGTTACTACCGGTATTTAATAAATTCCAATAAAGTTATTTGCCAAGATAAGTCAAGCAGGTTAGCAGGTTAGCATCTGAAATGATACCGGTCTTTTTGTTGAGTTGTGTTTTGTACGAGTACGCTAGTGTGCCCCTTGAAGGTACAGTGCCCTCAAAGTATTCAGACCACGTGACTTTTTCCACATTTTGTTACGTTACAGCCTTATCCTAAAATGTATTAAGTACCAAAAGAATCCTCAGCAATCTACCGCATAATGAAGAAGCGAAAACAGGTTTTTTAGAAATACCTTATTTACATAAGTATTCAGACCTTTTGCTATGAGACTTGAAAATGAGCTCAGGTGCATCTGTTTCCATTGATCATCCTTGAGATGTTTCTACAACTTGAGTCCACCTGTGGTAAATTCAATTGATTGAACATGATTTAGAGGCACACACCTGTTTATATCAGGTCCCACAGTAGACAGTGCATGTCAGAGCAGCGGCCTCCATCATTCTTAAATGGAAGAAGTTTGGAACCACCAACTCTTCCTAGAGCTGGCCTCCTGGTCAAACTGAGCAAATGGGGGAGAAGGGCCTTGGTCAGGGAGGTGACCAAGAACCTGATGGTCACTCTGACAGAGCTCTAGAGTTCCTCTGTGGAGATGGGAGAATGTTCCAGAAGGACAACCATCTCTGCAGCACTCCACCAATCAGGCCTTTATTGTAGAGTGGCCAAACAGAAGCCACTCCTCAGTAAAAGGCACATGACAGTCCACTTGGAGTTTGCCAAAAGGCACCTGAAGACTCAGACCATGAGAAACAAGATTCTCTGGTCTGATGAAACCAAGATTAAACTCTTTGGCCTGAATGCCTACGGTGAAGCATGGTGGTGGTAGCATCATGCTGCAGGGATGACCCTAAGCACACAGCCAAGACAACACAGGTGTGGCTTCGGAACAGGTCTCTGAATGTCCTTGAGTGGCCCAGCCAGAGCCCGGACTTGTAACCCGATCTAACATCTCTGGAGAGACCTAAAAATAGCTGTGCAGCAACGCTCCCCATCCAACCTGACAGAGCTTGAGAGGATCTGCAGAGTGTGCCAAGCTTGTAGCGTAATTTCCCAAGAAGACTCGAGACTTCAACAAAGTACTGAGTAAAGGGTCTGAATACATATGTAAATGTGATATTTCAATTTTTTAGGAAAGGAAGCCAAAGTAGACTATTATTTATTTATCCTTATTTTACCAGGTACGTTGACGGAGAACATAATATATTTTACAGCAACGACCTGGGGAAGAGTAACAGGGGGAGGAGAGGGGTGAGCCAATTAGAAGATGAGGATAATTAGGTGGCCATGATGGTATGAAGGTCAGATTAGGAATTTATCCAGGACACGATAAGTGCCATGGGATCTTTAGTGACCACAGAGAGTTAGGACACCCATTTAACGTCCCATCCCGAAAGACGGCACCTTACGCAGAGCAACGTCTCCTTCACTGCCCTGGGGCATCGGGATGTCCTTAGACCAGAGGGAAGAGTGCCCCCTCCCTGGCCCTCCAACACCACAACACAACTCACTATTAAGGCGAAAGAAAGGACACCATACTTTTGACATAAAGGAAAGAAGAAAAGTGGAGGAAGCCACATTAAACTATAGAAGAATGCTAGGAGACCAGGGGAGAAAGTCATTTTGGATTGAGATGCCCCCTCAATGCCAGTATAATACCTCCTCTAGATAGGCTGCGTAGTTGATCCTGTTGACGCCCGTCTCAGAGAAGCCAATGAGGTTCTGCTTCCCCTCAGACTCCAGCAGAACGATAACTCTCAGGTCAATCTTCACATCGTTAAACATCTTCCCCACCTCCTTGGTGTACTGGAAACAGAGAGGGAGAACAGTCCGTTTACAAAAAGGATAAGCAATAGCTATGAATGCAGTATGTATTGGCTACATATGTGTTATGACGCAGGAGCTAGTCAGTTTGTTTACGCCATATAAATAGACCATACAAATGGAATAGAAATAGACTTCAATGGTCAAGACCACTATTTCAGAGACAAGCCTAGAACAAACTTGTTTACACATTAGACCAGCCAGTGTTACACAAACCCCTTTGTTTTTGATTTGTGTGTGTTGGGGGAAAGGACTCTGTTACCCTGGCAACATAAACTTTACATTGAGACCCATTCAAATTCTTAATTGATACAGAGTACAGATTAGGATGGCCTGTTTTCGTTTCATTTTGTAACATTGGACCAAAAAATACAGTGAGGAGTTTTTTTTAAGCCTCAAGCGACACAAATCTTCAGCAGCAAAGAATCTCATTAAAAACCAGAGGCTGTAGCATTCAAATAGAAAATATGACAAGATATTATCATTATATTTGAATGTGCTCCATCTAAAAATTGGCAGGTGAAATCAGAATAAAAAAAAGACACGAACATGAACATAGGAAGAACTGTAAATACAGCCAATTTGTGCAATGTACTGTAACTTAGGCTACACTAGCCAGCTCAGCTCTATTGCTAGTCCGTACAATAACAGAAGCAAGATGATCTTGCCAGCTGGCTGACTAATACAGAATGGTCCGGTTGGTTGACACTAGACAGGACTGGCATCACGTCAAGGAAGTCCCAATGATACAAGCTGAGGTAATGGTGAAGGAATCCTAACGCTACAGATCGCTAGCCTGCTCTTTGTTTTGGCAAGGATAACACCATTTAGCTGATGTTAATGAATCACCATTAGGAAATAGAGAGTGTTAGCCTGTTTGTAATCGCCTGGGTCTGCTGCACACCGCAAGACTGTGTTTGCCTGCTGAGCTAAAGCCTAGGTATTGGATTCACTCAACGAGCTGACATCCCTCTTCAGGCCTCAGTGTTTTCATTTGGAATATTGCGTTGGTTACATTGTACCCGGCAAGCTAAACCAAGCGCAAGTATTAGAAAGTACTCGGTATGTAAGCCCAGGTCGGACTAGGTGTGAGTTTGACTTTCATGCACAGGTATGCAGAATGCAGTACAGTGAGTGCACACTGCATGTGAATACTGACCAGGCTAGAGTTTAGGAAGGGTGTGACATTGAAGACTTTGTCCAGGCGCATGGCAGAGTAAATACCTCTGTTCTCCTTGCAATTACTGAGAGAGGAGAACAAGAGAGGGAGAAAAGAGAGAGAGAATGAATCATCGTCACATGTCCATTCATACATTGTTTTTTGGTTAGCTTGCTCTCTCGGCCGCCATCCGGTGAATACATTTGGAACCTCATACACTCTCCTTAACTTCGTATTGTTGCCTTCCAGTCATTTTACAAGCAGTGTACTCACAAGTCACTCATAGAGAGCTTTTCCATAGCAATAAAATCAAGTCAGCATGGCCAACGTTTCCCATTTGTACACATTCAAGGGTGCAAGGGTAAAGTAAGAGTAAAGGAATACCTATGGTCATGTCTGTACACACTATCTCATGGGTCACTTTTTGACTGGGCAGGAGTAGCTGAGGCAACTAAACTATATTTAAGCAAATATAGTATAGTAGTATATAGTATAGAACAAGGCAGTTAACCCACTGTTCCTAAGCCGTCATTGAAAATAAGAATTTGTTCTTAACTGACTTGCCTCAAATAAATATTGTCATATATCCCATGGCTTTCAGCCAATCAGCAACTAGGGCTCGAACAACCCTGTTTCTAATAGGGAATACAACGTGATGGTTTTACAACACAGATTTGCTGCCTGTTCTAATCGAGAGATGATGAAAGTTGATGAAATCTAGGCCGGAAAGAAACCTCAAGCATTAAATCCCTCTCCCTAGTTTCAATCTTTTAAATAATTTACTAAGCAATGTCAGAGAGAATGTGAGGAGACTCCTGTGACATTTATTCCAGTCAAAAAATACCACAAAACAGAAATAGCTAGTGTTATCATCCAGTTCGATTCATAAGTAATCAATATAGTTCTCCAGTAGGTCTATGTAAAACATAAACCATCACTAGAACACACACAGATGAATCCCCAGCAGGAAGTGGTACATACATACATCCTGTAAAGTATTACCTGTAGAGACTCTCCACTGTGAGATCCAGGTCTGAGTCATTGTACATGTACCCTGGGATGAAGTTCCTCCACTCAGGGTTCACCAGGTGAGGAGTGTCCAAAACCTGGGACACAAATGACTAGTAAGACCATCATTCAGTTTCTCGACCATTATTATACAGCAAGACCATTTACAATACCTAGACAGTCTCACATTAAGAGTTACCACATCATAACTTGCCTTGAAGAGCTGCTTGGTGTGGAAGGGCTCGCAGACCAGCTTCTCCAAGTTTCCCCCGACCAGAAAGGTGGCGGTCACCACTCCCATCAGTATCCAGGAGAAGAGGAAGCTGAAGCCCACACCGCTGTGGAGAGACACGCATAGACAGATAGACAGACAGATGCCCAGCCAACCAGTCAGTCAGCCAGAAAAACAGCCTGTCAGCTGGCCACAATTTGTCATTTATTTTTTATTTTACCAGTTATGTTGACTGAGAACACATTCTCATTTACAGCAACGACCTGGGGAATAGTTACAGGGGAGAGGAGGGGGATGAATGAGCCAATTGTACAGCCTGCCAGCCTACTACTCACGCCATAAGCAGGGTGCCGCCGGTGTTGGAGACACAGCCCCGTGTGGTGGGGGAGGCATGCTTGTCATAGCCTATGGTGCCACACAGTATGGCCAGGAAGTTGAAAGCAAGGATGAGAACCACCATGCAGCACAGGCCAATACAGCAAATCCACCTGTAGAGAAACCCTGGAGTCAGTACATCATGACGAGTAACGATGGATAATAACGATGGAGCTACAGACTACGTTCGGGTAGAGGTCTGGGTAGAGGTCTGCACGGGACTGATTCCTTCATCCCGCTCCAGAAGCTTTTCACATGGCTCCCTCAGCTTTTCATACCGCACCTGCCGGCTCCCGCTAACTTCTTGTCCGACTCCCACCCGCTCCCACAAGAACTGGTCCCGAGCCTGACCGTAGTCCCGCAATGTTATTGTAGGTGTATGAGATGCTGCTTGCTTTGCAGCCCCCCGGTCTCAGCAATTTTGCCACCTTAAGCCAGATCAAAATGCAAAAATAGCCTAATAAATAGGTTAAATTACCAGAGATTCACACCAGGCCAATTATATTACACTATTGGTATTATTGGGTATATCAGCCAATAGGCTAGACCTACAGTAGTTTGAAAGAAAGCAGAGTTGGGGTTGAAATTAGAATAGGAGCGCACTAGACTTAAGCTAGGTTTTGCATAACTTTTAAGAGTGGCACGATCTGCAGACAGAGTAAAATAAATGTGTTATCAATGTTGATTTCCAGTCAATGTTGGAGCATAAACTATAGCCTATCTTATTTAGGAAGGTGATTCCCTTGGAACGACAACTGTCCCGTGGTCTGTATTTCTCCGCCCATGCAGCCTACAGGCTATTTACTGAGGCCACACATTGGGTATACACACAGTTGATCTCACACACACAACAAAAGAAAGGAGGGGTAGGTTATTGAACTTGAAGCAACAAAAATGTGGCTATTCATTTGTGAATATTTTGCGACAAATTGTTGCTCTTAATAGGCTACAATAGACACAGATTTGCAGGCATAGACAAATAAATGTGTTATCAACAGGATATTTACTTCCAGTCAATGTCGGAGCTGTAGCCTACCACTGGGAAGTACATTTCTCCGCACACGCAGCAGACTTCATCGATACCACACATAAGGCACATTTGATCTTGCACGCCCAACAAAAGAGAGGCGAGGTAGGCTGAACTTGAAGCAGCAACAAAAATGCTCTCCATCCAAAGTAGTCTGTCTGACCGCCTGCTCCCGCCCGCGGCATGAAAAATGCATGGCGGCATCACAACGCTTTCTGTCGCGGCCTGTAGGTTCCATGGGCACCCAGCGGCAACGCAGCCCCCCATCTCAGGGCTCAATCAAATGTAATGGGTGTAATAAGCACAGCTGGTCAAAGAGGGCAACATCAGGAGGCCATGTACGCGTGGGCAGGTCCAGCGTATACTTAAAAGATAACTGACTAAACAAACTCCTGATTCATTATTACATTATGTCACAGTGACCTCTGCTGCTTGGAATGATGCAATAACTCCCGACGATGTTCAGTTAAAAACAGAAATGTGTTTGTTCTAAAACTCTGAGCACATCGTAGGCCCCGGTCAAAACTATTACACTGTATAGGGAATAGGGTGCCGTTTGGGACGCCCGGTTTGTGAAGCGAGGCCCAGTTCCCGATTGTACCTGTAGAAGTCGATCTGGTCGATCTCGGGGTAGGAGTCTTCTATCTTGGAGTGTGTGTGACTAATGAAGTTGGTGAAGTTGGCCATAGTGCTGTGTACAGGGAACACCTTGGAGAAGCTGCTGATGTTGGTGCCGATGATGTCCAACATGCCCCGGGCTCCTGGGAGAGAGGGAGGCAGAGGCATTGGTGAATTAATGGAGTAATACAA
This sequence comes from Oncorhynchus gorbuscha, assembly GCF_021184085.1. NCBI lineage: Eukaryota > Metazoa > Chordata > Actinopteri > Salmoniformes > Salmonidae > Oncorhynchus > Oncorhynchus gorbuscha. The sequence continues at coordinate 48,056,697 of NC_060195.1, forward strand.
CCTTATATTTTGGGGTACTGGGGTAAGACAGTTCAGGTGTAGGTCATTAATTGGAATATGGCAATTGGTTTTATTAGGCGTTTACCTTCAATGAGTATTCATACCATACATGATTTGACTGATTTGGTAATGCAAAGTTGAACACTCAAAATTATATAACCCTTCATATAGTTTCTTCTGAAACTTTTTAGGAGCATTACATGAGGTTAAAGAGAGATGTCACTCACCCTCGAATACGTTCCTCATCTGGTCACTCACCATGCCTGGAGTGTCATTGAATGAGGAGTAGCCCTGTTTGGAGGAGAAAGTACAGGTGTGGGATCTAGTTGATGATTGCAAGAAAAATGCAAACTTGTAGTGTATTTGAGGTTTAAAAGAGGCTTCTAAAGTTTGTAATTTCCACTTTAAAATGTTAGACTTGACTCGCACTAACTAAAAATATATCAACCCCAAACAAAAATGGAAATTCATTATAATCCACACAATACTTCACATTTCCTGTTGCTGCAGGATTATTTTCCTGCTGTGAGAAACTGGTCATTAAGATTCCACATCCATAGAAAGGCACGTCTGCGACAGTATCACAAATACATTTTAAAAAATGTCACAACTTCCAATTTTAACCTAAAGCTTTTGCAACATTTCTAGACTCACCTTTTGAATGATATTGCTGAGGTCCGTTTTCATCAATTGATTCAAACTTTCCAGCTGATTGTTCATATCAGGTAACTGCAGCACATCACACACAACACACACTTACAACGTGATTTTCCTCAGGCAGCGCAGCACACACAATGCGCAAAAACACATGCTAAATACACCAGATGGCAAATAGTATATTGCTATACAAATCAAAATATCACTGTATGACTATTATTATCATCTTCAATAAAGCGGGCCAGCTTACCCGGGTGAAGTTGGCGCTGACGTGGAGCTGTGCCAGGGAGCTACGGATGGAGAGGCAGAGCTGGGCGGTGGTGGCGTCCGAGTCCTCGTCGTTGCAGCCCGGGTCGTTGAGGGTTCTATTGAGGCTGAAGCGCACCAGGCTCAGGTTGAAGTGGAGCTTCCCTGTCGCCTCCTGAAGAACCTCCAGAGACATACTCACATTCTCCAGGGCGTCTTTGGTCTCCCGCATGGCTTGGGATGGGGACGGGGTAGGATGGAGAGGTGGTAAGTTTGTGTGAGAGTGCAGTATAGACACACACACACACACACAAATGTACATGGCATATTCACAAAAACACTCAATGTATGCACACGCAAGTACATACACACACACCAAATACACGCACACATGCACAGTCATACCCTAGCCGTGATTATACACACACACAAAAACACACACATTCACACAGGGGCAGCAATTAGAATTGAACAGCTGAACAATAGTTGCAGGTTCAATCCACTGTTGGAGCAAGATTGGAACTTGTAAGGCCATAAACTTAATACATTCATATCGAGTCATAATTAAGATGGCACGCAAGGTAAGTTTGTACAGTTCCAAATACAGTGGCAAGAAAACGTGTGTGACCCCTTTGGAAATACCTGGATTTCTGCATAAATTGGTCATAACATTTGATCTGATCTTCATCTAGGTCACAACAATAGACAAACACAGTCTTATTAAACTAAAAACACAAACAAATATAGGTTTTCATGTCTTTATTGAACCCACCGTGTAAACATTCACAGTGCAGGGTGGGAAAAGTATGTGAACCCTTGGATTTAATAACTGGTTGACCCTCCTTTGGCAGAAATAACCTCAAACCAAACATTTTCTGTAGTTGAGGATCAGACCTGCACAACGGTCAGGAGGAATTTTGGACCTTTACAAAATTGTTTCAGTTTGGCAATATTCTTGGGATGTCTGGTTTGAACCGCTCTCTTGAGATCATGCCACAGCATCTCAATCGGGTTGAGGTCAGGACTCTGACTGGGCCCTCCAGAATTCTGTTGTTGATTTACTTCTGTGTTTTGGGTCGTTGTCCTTTTTGCATCACTCAACTTCTGTTGAGCTTCAATTGGCGGACAGATAGCCTTACATTCTCCTGCAAAATGTCTTGAAAAACTTGGGAATTAATTTTTCCGTCGATGATAGCAAGCTGTCCAGGCCTTGAGGCAGCAAAGCAGCCCAAACCATGATGCTCCCTCCACCATACTTTACAGTGTGGGTGAGGCTTTGATATTGGTGTACTGTGCCTTCTTTTCTCCACACATAGTGTTGTGTGATCCTTCCAAACACCTCAACTGTAGTTTCATCTGTCCACAGAATAGTTTGCCAGTAGTGCTGTGGAACATCCAGGTGCACTTTTGCAAACTTCAGACGTGCAGCAATGTTTTTTTTGGATAGCAGTGGGCTTCTTCCATGGTGTCCTCCCATGAACACAATTCTTGTTTAGTGTTTTACGTATCGTAAATTCATCACCAGAGATGTTAGCATGTTCCTGAGATTGCTGTAAGTCTTCAGCTGACACTAGGATTTTTCTTAACCTCATTGAGCATTCTGAACTGTGTTCTTGCAGTCATCTTTGCAGGATGGCCACTCCTAGGGAGAGTAGCAAGAGTGCTGAACTTTCCATTTGTAGACAATTTGTCTTACCGTGGACTGATGAACATCAAGGCTTTTAGAGATACTTTTGTAACCCTTTCCAGTTTTATGCAAGTCTACATTTCTTCTGAGATATCTTTTGTTCGAGGCATGGTTCACATCAGGCAATGCTTCTTGTGAATAGCAAACTCACATTTTGTGAGTGTTTTTTATAGGGCTCTAAACAACATCTCCAATCTCGTCTCATTGATTGGACTCCAGGTTAGCGGACTCCTGACTCCAATTAGCATTAGCTTTTGGAGAAGTCATTAGCCAATGGGTTCACATACTTTTTCCAACTTACACTGAGTTTGAGTTTGAGTTTATTTTTTATTTTTACAGGGATAGTGCACATTAATCAACGTTTCAGTAAAAGTGCCGGTTTTAGCCAGCCGGCTAATTTTCAACCGCAGTCCCTGGGCAGGTTATTAAAAACAATTACAATATAGACAATATCAACATAGAACAAGCAAGACATAGCAACATAGGACAAGCAAGACATAGCATACAGACAGAGCAACATAGGACAAAAAGCAGCAAGAATGTTTAAATGATATATTCAATATAGACAAGAAAAATACAATAATGTGAGTGTTATTAGTTTAAGAACACTATGTTTGTCTATTGTTGTGACTTAGATGAAGATCAGATCAAATTTGATGACCAATTTATGCAGAAATCCAGGTAATTCCAAACTTTTTCTTGGCACTGTATATTGTAGACACACAAGGATGCCTCGTGATTTAGTCTGGTTCCAGATCTGTTTGTGCTGTCTTGCCATCTCCTATGGCCATTGTCATGCCAATGGTACAAACTGATCTTGGACCAGGCTACAATTGGCTCAAGAGCCAGGAATACCACAAGGGGACCAATCACAAGAGTGACACCAGGGTGATGTCTCAAGGTTACAAGGCCAGGGATCACAAGGTCAGGGTTTATTTACTGTTACCTTTAATGGCCCTCTCCACTTTGACTTTATGACAAAAAAGTAAAAAGGAAAGAAAAGGATGTCTACTTAAGCGATTAAAGTCGTAGTACGCCATGTTACGAGCTAAGTAACAAGATCTTTCTATAAGAACTACAAAACTGCTCTATATTGTTTATATACAGTGCATTCGGAAAGTATTCAGACCCCTTGATTTTTTCTTTTACAGCCTTATTCTAAAATGGAATTTAAAAAATCTCCTCATCAATCTAAACACAATACCATATCAAGATTAAACGAAAACAGGTTTTCAGAAACGTTTGCAAATATATTAAAAATAAAAAACAGAAATACCTTATTTACACAAGTATTCAGACCCTTTGCTATGAGACTCGAAATTGAACTCTGCACAAGTGTGTGCATCCTGTTTCCATTGATCATCTTTGAGATGTTTCTACAACTTGATTCGAGTCCACCTGTGGTAAATCCAATTGAATGAACATGATTTGGAAAGGCACACACTTGTCTATATAAGTCCCAAAGTTGACAGTGCATGTCAGAGCAAAAACCCCAGATCTGGGGAAGGGTACCAAAACATTTAAGCAGCATTGAAGGTCCCCAAGAACACAGTGTCCTCCATCATTCTTAAATGGAAGAAGTTTGGAACCACCAAGACTCTTCCTAGAGCTGGCCGCCTGGCCAGACTGAGCAATCGTGACCGATGGTCTTCAGAGTTCTTCTGTGGAGATGAGAGAACCTTCCAGAAGGACAACCATCTCTGCAGCACTCCATCAATCATGCCTTAATGGTAGTGGCCAGTAAAAGGTACATGATAGCCCACATGGAGTTTGTCAAAAGGCACCTAAAGGACTCTCAGACCATGAGAAACAAGATTTTCTGGTCTGATGAAACCAAGATTGAACTCTTTGGCCTGAATGCCAAGCGTCACATCTGAAGGAAAACTGGCATCATCCCTACGGTGAAGCATGGTCGTGGCAGCATCATGCTGTGGGGATGTTTTTCAGCGGCAGGGTCTGGGAGACTAGTCAGGTTTGAGAGAAAGGTGAACAGAGCAAAATACAGTGATCCTTGATGAAAACCTGCTCCAGAGCGCTCAGTCTCTGAATGTCCTTGAGTGGCCCAGCCAGAACCCGGACTTGAATCCGATCGAACATCTCTGAAGAGATCTGAAAATAGCTGTGCAGCGACGCTCCCCATCCAACCTGACAGAGTTTGAGAGGATCTGCAGAGAAGAATGGGAGAAACTCCCCAAATACAGGTGTGCCAAGCTTGTAGTGTCATACCCAATAATACTCAAGGCTGTAATCGCTGCTAAATGTGCTTCAACAAAGTGCTGCGTAAAGGGTCTGAATACTTATGTAAATGTAATAATTCCATTTTTTATTTGTAATACATAAAAAAATGCAAACGCTGTTGCTTTGTCATTATGGGGTATTGTGTGTAGATTGATGAGGGGGAAAAAACTAATTAATCAATTTTAGAATAAGGCTGTAACATAACAAAATGTGGAAAAAGACAAGGGGTCTGCATACTATCAGAATGCACTGTATATATACACTGAGTGTACAAAACCTTAGGAACACCTTTCTAAAATTGAGTTGCACCCCCTTTTGCCCTCAGAACAGCCTCAGTTCGTCAGGGCATGTAAAATGTGTCGAAAGCGTTCCACAGGGATGCTGGATTTCTTTATAATAACAGCTTCATCTCAATTCTAGTCAGGTTTTAGAGCCAAGCATAGTACAATTACTGTGGTAACTAATGTTGTAGGGCCTCAGGACTGTGTTTCCCTTTTTATTGATTTGTTGAAGGTCTTCGACACTGTTGACCATGCCCTGCTGTTGTATAAACTTAAAAAAGGTTGGTTTAAGTGTTGAAGCATTGGATTGGTACTGACAGAACAGTGTGTAGCACAGCCAGCGTATGAAATCTGAGTTTCGAAGGATTACGAAATGAGTTGCCCAGGGCTCAAATTTTGGTCCCATCCTTTTTACGGTGTATATAAATTATATAAGGAAGACTGTTGACTGCATTGATAACTTGACCAAGAAATGAAGTCGCTCTGGATAAGAGCGTCTGCTAAATGACTTAAATGTAATGTAAATGGAAGTTGAAATTAGATTTTTATTTTAGGAACAAATCTTGCTCTTCAATGTCAGGCAGAAAGGATCTTGTTCAAAGCATTTTCCTATTGGTGCTGGATTATGGTGATATTGTCTCTATAAAGGCCACGGCAAGTACCTTAAAAACTCTGGACACAGTGTATCATGGTGCTTTAAAATGTATCACAAATGCTAGATCACTCACCCATCTCTGTGAATTGCATGCTATTGTGCAATGGACCTTGTCTCTCCACCAGGAGGCTAAAGCTCTGGTATACCTTCGTACACAAAGCATTGATGGGACAACTCCCTTTGTATCTCTGTTCCTTACTGACCAGATCAGTTACTCGATACAGTCTTTGTTCACAGTCGCTGCTGTTCTTGTCTGTTCCTAAGGCTAGAACTGAGATGAGGAAGCCTTATTTTTCCCATAATGCCCCTTCATCCTGGCGCATGCTTCAAAAGATATTCAAGTTAAGGAGTTAGTGTCCTTGCCTGTTTTAAGACTCTGATCGACGCGACTTGTTTTTGATAGTTGCAGTTATTTTGAATCTTCTACCGTATCTGCAACTTGTGACACTTTGTCTTCTGTGTGTATTTATATTTTTTTGTAATATTTTATGTACATGCTGCTATTTCCCTGTTTGGCTTTCTTGCATGTCTCCCTCGCAAAATATATTTTTTAACCTCATTGATTCTTACCTGGTTAAATAAAGGTTAAGTAATACATAAATACAATAATGTTTTGTACACTCAGGGTATTCTTAAAAGATCCTGATAACTTGTGTCCAATTTGAGGACAGCATTGTCAGTGTGGTAGAGAATAAAAACAATGACAGCATCGGTCTGAAAGAGGAAATGATATCATAAGTACAGGACATACCACCAGCCATATGGAGCGCTCCGTCCATTGCAGGACAGACCTCTTTCCCCAATTCCTCATGGATCTTCCCTCCAAGCAGAGGACCCACATCTGAGGATGCGGAAATAGCATCATTATGTATTCGGGTTAGGGTCAATTCCATTTGAATTCAGGACGTAAATAGATGTTAAAATTCCAATTTCTCCCACAGAAAAGCAATGGAGAAGAATTGGAATTGCAGTTGACATCCTCAATCGACAGAATTAAAATGAAATTGGACCACAACTCTGTTATGTATCTACTTAACATTCAATATGCTGTTAACTTGATATGGCCATAAGATTCAGAGTTTTGTGCAGTAGACTGAACAGAGACAATATGGAGACGCGGCCTCAGGCGCTGTACTTACTATCCAAGTCAGAAATGACTTTGTTCTTGGCAGTGGCGTATTGTGCTATTAGATAATCAACTTGCTGTGAAAAGAAGAGCAGAATAAAGTCACAGAAATTGAGACACGTGAGTCTGTTTTTTTGTCCGAGATTGTGTTACTCTGTCAGTTTCTCTCTATCTCACACATACCCATGCACCTATTACTGTATGTACGCACGCACCCCTTTGAGAAGCATACAATATACATTTAATCTGACCATCTCTTACATTCTCGACTTAGCCTTGTGTGTGTGTGCACACCTACAGAAATACTGTCATTGCAGCTATGGTAAGAAAAGCTGTACCGTTGGCGTCTCGTTGGTAAAACTCTGCAGGTCCCTCAGGTTGCTACTGACCAATCTCCTCATGCCTTTGAGCTGTGAGCTCAGGTTCTGGTTAGCTGCATACGCACACAGTACTCCAGCCCTGCGGACAAACAAGAAATACAACCACACAGAACATTAAAAGAGATATAGGCTAGCATACACCAAAATAAGAGCATTTTAAATATTGTAATCCAGATATTCTAAGCTTTATGGCTGCAATTAAATCTAGAATCGGCTTCCTATTTCGCAAAAAAGCCTCCTTCACTCATGCTGCCAAACATACCCTCGTAAAACTGTCTATCCTACCGATCCTTGACTTCGGCGATGTCACTTACAAAATAGCCTCCAACACTCTACTCAGCAAACTGGATGAAGTATATCACAGTGCCATCCGTTTTGTCACCAAAGCCCCATTACAGTACTACCCACCACTGTGACCTGTATGCTCTCGTTGGCTGACCCTCGCTACATATTTGTCGCCAAACCCACTGGCTCCAGGTCATCTATAAGCCTATGCTAGGTAAAGCCCCGCCTTATCTCAGTTCACTGGTCACCACAGCAACACCCACCTGTAGCACGTGTTCAAGCAGGTATATTTCACTGGTCATCCCCAAAGCCAACACTTCCTTTGGCCGCCTTTCCTTCCAGTTCTCTGCTGCCAATGATAGGAACGAATTGCAAAAATCACTGAAGCTGGAGACTTATATCTCCCTCACTGACTTTAAGCATCAGCTATCAGAGCAGCTTACTGATCACTGTACCTGTACACAGCCAATTTGTAAATAGCACACCCAACTACCTCATCCCCATATTGTTACTTATTCTCTTGCTCTTTTGCACCCCAGTATCTCTACTTGCACATCATCATCTGCACTCCAGTGTTAATGCTAAATTGTAATTTTGTTTTCGCCTATCTATGGCCTATTCACCTATCCTATTTATTTCCTTACCTCTTCTACATTTGCACACACTGTACATAGATATTTATTTTGTGTTATTGACTGCACGTTTGTTTATGTGTATATATATATATATATATATATATATATCGTTTAATTACACAGGCAGCCCAATTCTGTTATTTTCCCACTAATTGGTCTTTTGACCCAACAGATCAGCTCTTTTTCCAAAAATTGGGCAAAAGATCAGAATTGGGTTGCCGGTATAAATGCAGTCTTTATATGCTTATGATTTTGTTGAAAGGCAATTCATGTCAAACTTTTGTTCACACCTTCTGTCTATACATTTATGAAACCTGTACAGACCTCTAATCAGTTTACAAATACCACAAATAATCATTGGAGTTGAAACATTCTTTGAACTAGGGCATGGAGCCAGCTAATGACTGTACATGATGTCCTGTCTACTATTGCCTTTATTGCTTCGCATTATTTTGATTGTTTGTATGTGTTGTATTGTATACACCACTCCACACAGAAGTTTGGGGGTGGGGGCAATGAAGTTGTTTGGATTTGAATGTCCATCTCTCCTTGGCCACATAGCCAACCATTATGACATCACCTGCTTCAGAAAGCTTTGTTCGCCGTGGAAACCATCGATAACATTCTAAAATCCACATTCTAGAAACAGAATCAACATTTCCCCCATAAACACTTTCACCTTCTGAGAAGACAGGTCGTTTTGAGACAATCTGTGTACCTTTTATTGCTAAAATGTCGCTGCATCTGTATAATGATGGCTACGAGTCTGACTCCCACTATCAGCCTGACCAGGGCTACGACTCAGGCTTTGAATCTGAATTGGAGTCAGAAGACCCGTTAGAAGAGTCCAGAGAAGTGGGCCTCTTCATCGAGCCCACACCCTCCTCATCCTCAGATCAAGATCAGGTCCGTGAATTCCCAGTGGCCAGGACCCATGCCCTGAGGGCTGAGGTGGACCAGACAGTGGCCCTGGCCACGGCCCCTGTGGACCTGGAGGTCATGGTGGGCGAGCACAATGAGATTCTCCAGAGCTCCGGCCCTGAGATCACCAGAGCACCTGTCTGTCTCATACTTGCCCCTCAGGTGGTTCCATCGTGGGTCACCTGGTTTAGAAGCAGAGAGGCAGAACCAGAAAGCACTCACTCAGACAGTTCTTTGAGCAATTGCAAGTATAAAATTCCAAGTTTATTAGGAAAACATCATCACATAGAACGTTTTTGAAGACAAATGCTGTCTTTTAAGTGTGACCGATTGTGTGTATTGTCTTTCATTCCGTAGATTATAATGGTTTAGACGTGAAGCGTCAAGAGTCTCCCGTAAGAGATCCGGAAGACCAGAGGGTCCCGCTCACCAAGAGAATGAGAGGATCAGAGGACTCTGGCAGTTTCCTGATCCCTAGGTTGCCACCATGGGTCACCTTCAAGAGGACTAGGGAGTCCGGCCCTTCTAGCAGCCCAGGCTGTTTCCATCTAGAAGGCTCATTATGGAAGAAATGGAAGAGGTAGTCTATCTTTTGAACTCTTTATTGTTTTATCTTGTGTTTTTTTATTTTATATAGACAATACCAGTCAGATGTTTGGACACATATACTCATTCAAGGGTTTTTCTTCATAGTTCTATATTTTCTACATTGTAGAATAATATTGAAGACATCGAAACTATGAAATGACACATATGGAATCATGTAGTAACCAAGAAAGTGTTCAACAAATGAAAATATATTTCATATTTTAGATTCTTCAAAGTAGCAACACTTTCCCTTGGTGACAGCTTTGCACACTCTTGGCATTCTCTCAACCAGCTTCACCTGGAATGCTTTTCCAACAGTCTTGAAGGAGTTCCCACATATGCAGTTGTTACTTGTTGGCTGCTTTTCCTTCACTCTGCGGTCCAACTCATCCCAAACCATCTCAATTGGGTTGAGGTCGGGTGATTCTGAAGGCCAGGTCACCTGATGCAGCACTCCATCCCTCTCCTTCTTGGTCAAATAGCCCTTACACAGTCTGGAGGTGTGTTGGGTCACTGTCCTTAAAAAACAAATGATAGTCCCACTAAGCACAAACCAGATGGCGTATCGCTGTTGTGGTAGCCATGCTGGTTAAGTGTGCCTTGAATTCTAAATAAATCACTGACAGTGTCACCAGCAAAGCACCCCCACACCATCACACATCTTCCTTCATACTTCACGGTAGGAACCACACATGTTGAGATCATCCATTCACCTACTCCACGTCTCACAAAGGCACATCGGTTGGAACCAAAAATCTAAAATTTGGACTCATCAGACCGAAGGACAGATTTCCAACGGTCCAATGTCCATTGCTCATTCCATTGCTAATTTCTTGGCCCAAGCTGTCATGGTTCCACCAGGGCCCTAGATAATTTCTTTGTTACTCAGGTGTTGCTTGTCATTTCATTTCAGCACCTGGGTCTAACCCCACCTCATCACAGCATGTTTTTGCCACAACATTGACCCAGCAGAGATCAACCAGATTAGAGGTCATACCTATCAAGGAGCACTGTTGGGAAGACGGCAAGAACAAACCACGAGACCCTCCGGGCACTCACCGATTCCTTCCATCCACGGCACGCCCCCAATTCAGGAGGAGCCAATGCCCAAGTCTCATCGCCCAGTGCTACAGGCGCCGCTGTAGTTCCTCCAGCGAACCTGCACCAGGAACCCAAGATCCCAGCCCCCTGAGCGGTATAACGGCCACCCGGGAGGATGTAAGGGTTTCATCAGTGAACCTGCACCAGGAACCCAAGTTCCCAGCCCCCTGAGCAGTATGACGGCCACCCGGGAGGATGTAAGGGTTTCATCAGTGAACCTGCACCAGGAACCCAAGTTCCCAGCCCCCTGAGCGGTATGACGGCCACCCGGGAGGATGTAAGGATTTCCTCACTCAGTGCTCTCTGGTGTTTGAGCCACAGTCTTCCTCGTTCCACACTGATCAGGCCATGATCGCTTACATCATCATCTCTGCGTCAGGGCCCTGGCGTGGGCAACGGCTTTGTGGGAACAGCAGCCACCATCCGGCAGCTCCATATTAGCTTCTACTGCCGAGCTGCGTCAAGTCTTTGACCACCCAGTCGGTGGGCGAGAAGCAGCAAGGCGACTGTTCAGACTCCGCCAAGGGGCCCGATCTCCATCCAAAAAGCCAAGAGGTTGAATGCTCGCCAGGCTAGGTGGGCTCTGTTTTCTAACCAGTTCGATTTCACACTAGCCTATCGCCCGGGATCCAAGAATCATAAAGCAGACGCCCTGTCCCGCCAATACAATGTCTCTAAAGAGGAGAGGGACCCCGATAACCTGACCCCGTGCGGGGGACCCACTAACAGACTTTACATTCCGCGATCAACCTGGTCCCGACTACTACAATGGGGACACTACTCTAAATTAACTGGGCATCCAGGGGTTAATCGGATACTGGAGTTCCTGTGGTGGAAATTCTGGTGGCTCCGCAGCTGGACCCACTCCTGAGGGGGCGGGGGTACTGTCGTCATGATTCCTCCTGGCAGCAGAGACCGCCCTAGATACTTTGTTACTCAGGTGTTGCTTACCATTTCATTATGATTTCCCTTTTAAAAGAGGTGTATTTTCTGTCCTTGTTTGTAGAAGCTTGATTTTGGTTGCCCTGTGTGTTTGTCGCCTGAGTAAGTTTCTAGTCCTAGTGTTTGTTGTTTTTTCAGTATTACTGTGATCCTTCTGTTACCTTATTGTTTTTCAGTAAAGTATTTACGTTATCCTAAACCATTGATGCCTTGTCTAGTCCATTTGCTGCACCTGGGTCCAACCCCACCTCATCACACAAGCAAGTCTCTCTTTATTATTGGTGTCCTTTAGAAGTGGTTTCTTTGCAGCAATTCGACCATGAAGGCCTGATTTACGCAGTCTCCTCTGAACAGTTGATGTTGGATGTGTCTGTTACTTGTAACTCTAAGTTACCTCTGCAGCAGAGGTACCTTTGGGTCTTCCTTCCCTGCGGCGGTCCTCATGAGAGCCAGTTTCATCATAGCACTTGATGGTTTTTGCGACTGCCCTTAAACCCTTTCTTGAAAAGTTCTTGAAATTTTCCACATTGACTGACCTTCATGTCTTAAGTTAATGATGGACTGTCATTTCTCTTTGCTTATTTGAGCTGTTCTTGCCATAATATGGACTTGGTCTTTTACCAAATAGGGCTATCTTCTGTATACCACCCGTACCTTGTCACAACACAACTCACTGGCTCAAATACGTTAAGAAGGAAATAAATTCCACAAATGAACTTTTAACAAGGCACACCTGTTAATTGAAATGCATTTCAGGTGACTACCTGATGAAGCTAGTTGAGAGAATGCCAAGAGTGTGCACAGCTGTCCTCAAGGCAAAGGGTGGCTATTTTGAAGAATCTCAAATATATTTTGATTGGTTTAACACTTTTTGTTGGTGACATGATTCCATATGTGTTATTTTATAGTTTTGATGTATTCACTATTAAAAATAAAGAAACCCTCGAATGAGTAGGTGTGTCGACTTTTGACTGGTACTGTATATATATATATATTTGTTGTGTCTTAGGGAGACTTGAAAGGCACTTAAAATCAAATGTATTATTAGGTCAGTTGAGGAGAGTGACATTGCCATTGTCCCAAATGTGACAAGGCCCAAGTATAGGAGAACATGGGAATCAAACCTTTGCCCAGGACGTGGGAACCAATCGGAAGAGACAGAAGGTCTGATGAGGACACTGACTCAACTCAACTGATGTCAACCAATCTCAACTGACCTTTAATTGCATTTTGTATCAGTTATAAAATAAATGTACTGTCTTTTTTTCTATATTAATAGAAAATAAAAATGTTTTAGATCTGCGATCTGATTTGTCCTTATCTTTCTTATGATTACTTAAGATTTGAAAACATATATAAACACCATGTAAAATGTCAGTCCCATGTTTCAAGACCTGAAATAAAAAAATCCCAGAAATGTTCCATATGCACAAAAAGCTTATTTTTCTTCAATTCTGTGCAAAAATGTGTTCACATCCCTGTTAGGGAGCATTTCTCCTTTGCCAAGATTATCCATTCACCTGACAGGTGTGGCATGTCAAGAAGCTGATTAAACAACATGATCGTAACACAAGTACACCTTGTGCTGGGGACAATAAAAGGCCACTCTAAAATGTGCAGTTTTTTCACAGCCATTGAAGAGGAGTGGGACAACATTCCACAGGCCACAATCAACAGCCTGATAACGTCGATGCGAAGGAGACACGCGCTGCATGAGGCAAATGGTGGTCACACCAGATAGATACTGACTGGTTTTCTGATCCACACCCCAACCTTTTCTTTTAAGGTATCTGTGACCAACAGATGCATATTTGTATTCCCAGTCATATGACATCCATAGATTAGGGCCTAATACATTTATTTAAATTTACTTATTTCCTTATATGAACTCAGTAAAATCTTTGAAATTGTTGCATGTTGCGTTTATATTTCTGTACAGTGTAAATAACACCAAATTGTACCTAATACATTTCTCTTCATATTTTAGCTGCTTTTGCCATAATATGGAATGCGTTCCAGGTGACGACAATCTGCCCATCTCTGCCCATTCACGAAAATGGTTCGCTCCTACAGACAAATCATATTCAAACCAAGCTTTATTTATACAGCACATTTCAGACTTGGAATGCAACGCAATGTGCTTTACAGAAGAAAACAAACAATGAAAATAAAAGCTGAACTATTTACTACACAACAAACACAAAATAAAAAACTAAAGAATGACAAACTGAACAACTAAAAAGCACTCTAAGGAAAAGCAAAGCTAAAAATGTGTTTTAAGATAAACATTTTAAATATGTCCACAGTTTCAGCTGGGGGCATAATAACTAAAGGCTGCCTCTCCATGCCTCTTGGTCCTAGGCTTTGGGACAGTTAAAAGGCCAGTGCCAGAGGACCTGAGTGAGTCACGTGGCCGTGGCTTGCTATATAAAGCAGGCAGACAAGCATCAAGGCATTCAACGTTAGAATGTGCAAAACCAGTGACCTAAGCGATTTTGAGTGTGGTATGATCGTCGGTGCAAGGTGCACCGGTTCCAGTATCTCAGAAACGGCTGTCCTCATGGTCTTTTCACACATGACAGTGTCTAGGGTTTACCGAGAATGGTGCGACAAACAAAAAAAAACAATCAGCGGCAGTCCTGTGGGCGAAAACAGCTCGTTGACAAGAGGTCGAAGGAGAATGGCAAGAATTGTGCAAGCTAACAGGCGGGCCACAAACAGGCAAATAACGGCAACAGTGGTATGCAGAACGGCATCTCGGAACACACAACTCGTCGGTCCTTGTCACGGATGGTCTATTGCAACTCCTATCAGCCAAAACAAGAAGAAGCGGCTCCAGTGGGCACGCGATCACCAACACTGGACAATTGAGGAGTGGAAAAACATTGCCTGGTGTAACGAATCTCGGGTCCTGTTGCGTCCTGCTGACGGCAGAGTCAGGATTTGGCGAAAGCAAAACAGGCAAACTGCCTGGTGGCGGTGGTGTAGGGAATGTTTTCCTGGCACAAGTTAGGTCCCTTGATATCAATTGGGCAACATTTCCATGACCTGAAGAATTCAGGCTGTTCTGGAGGAACTAGATGGGTGTAGATAATAAATAAACATTTTCAGATAATTGACAAAAATACTTAATGGAATCCTTGTATAAGCACAGCAATAACATATAAATGCCAGCAGGTGGCAGTACAAGTCCTTACAGCAAAACCAAGACCTGTTCCACCATCATTATAGGAATAGTGTACAGGGCCTAAAATTGAATACAGACTAACTGACCAACATAATCTGCTTATGCCCCCCCCCCCCCGGGAAAGTTAACTAATTTAAAATGAAAAATACACACTGAAATGGTTGAAGGTGATATGCTGTGGCTCACTCAACTGAAATGATTTGAGATCGAGGCTTTACACTCTGTCATGTAACCTTTCAGGCAGTAAACTTACTGTAAAGTACATGCTAAACACATTACTGCATATTGTGAATAACTTATACATCTAAAAGAGTCACTTCCGTACTTAAAACAGTCCATACTGTGGCTCTGTGTGTTGTGCTTCTAGTGTTAATTAGCTCCAGGAACATCAACGGGAACCTTGTCCATATATTAAGTCCTAATTTCCATGATTCCTTCTATCCCTCCTGAATACTAACCCTAGTTTCTAAAATGGTCAGAGTTTGATGAATACTAACCCTAGTTTCTAAAATGGTCAGAGTTTGATGAATACTAACCCTAGTTTCTAATATGGTCCGAGTTGCTAAATAATAACCTTATTTTCAAAAAATGATATGATTTGCTAGGTCAGGGATTCCCAAACTTTTTTGGCCTACGACCCCATTATGATATTAAATTAAATTATTGCGACGTGAAAAAAAAGACAATTTTAATTTCCCAAAAATATTTGACCCCTTTTTTTGATCATGTCTCATTGCTGCAACTCCCAACGGGCTCGGGAGGCGAAGGTCTAGTCATGCGTCCTCTGTTAAACATGACCCGCCTTACTGCAAATTATTCTGACATAATGTCTCTTCTCTCACCACCAATAATGAGATGGGTGTGCTTGATGCATGGCGTGTCAGAGCTTCCCAAAGTCATGGGGTGTGGTCGACAGTGCGCACCTCATCTCTACTGTCACATCCAACCTGGGTCGATATTTGGTTTTAATGCCGATGAGAGCACTGAATCCAGCATCCTACAGATATGAGCCGACAAAGGGTAGCCTACCATGAGTTTTATGGTGCTTTCATGGAAACGGAAACATGGCTCACTCGAGACACGCTATCGGAGTCGGTACAGCCAGCTGGTTTCTTCACGCATGGCGCCGACAGAAACAAGCATCTTTCTGTTAAGAAGAAGGGCGTGGGTGTAAGCCTTATGATTAACGAGATGTGGTGTGATCATAACAACATACAGGAACTCTATAGAAGTCCTTCTGTTCACCTGACATAGAATTCCTCACAATAAAATGCTGACCGCATTATCTACCAAGAGAAATCTCTTCGATTATAATCCCAGCCGCATATATCCCCACCAAGCAGACACATCGATGGACCTGAACGAACTTAATTTGACTCTATGTAAACTGGAAACCACATATCCTGAGGCTGCATTCATTGTAGCTGGGGATTTTAACAGGGCTAATCTGAAAACAAGGCTCCCTAAAGTCTATCAGCATATCGATTGCGCAACCAGGGCTGGCAAAACCCTAGATCATTGTTATTCTAACTTCCGCGATGCATATAAGGCCCTCCCCCACCCTCCTTTCGGAAAAGCTGACCACGACTCCATTTCGTTGCTTCCGGCCTATAGACAGAAACAAAAATAGGAAGCTCCCGCGCTCAGGTCTGTTCAACGCTGGTCTGACCAATCGGATTCCACGCTTCAAGATTGTTTCGATCACGTGGACTGGGATATGTTCCGCATTGTGGCAAACAACAACATTGATGAATACGCTGATTCGGTGAGCGGGTTTCTTAGAAAGCGCATCGGCGATGTCGAACCCACAGCGTCTATTAAAACATTCCCAAACCAGAAAGCGTGGATTGATGGCAGCATTCGCGCAAAACTGAAAATGCAAACCACTGCTTTTAATCAGGGCAAGATGACCGGAAACATGACCGAATACAAACAGTGTAGCTATTCCCTCCGCAAGGCAATCAAACAAGCTAAGCGTCAGTATAGAGACAAAGTAGAGTCACAATTCAACGGCTCAGAAACGAGAGGTATGTGGCAGGGTCTACAGTCAATCACGGACTATAAAAGGAAAACCAGCCCTGTCGCGGACCAGGATGTCTTGCTCCCAGACAGACTATACAACTTCTTTGCCCGCTTTGAGGACATTACAGTGCCATGAGACGGCCCGCTACCAAAACCAGCGGGCTCTCCTTCACTGTAGCAGACGTGAGCAAAACATTTAAATGTGTCAACCCTCGCAAGGCTGCATGCCCAGACAACATCCCCAGCCGCGTCCTCAGAGCAAGCGCAGAGCAGCTGGCTGTTGTGTTTACGGACATATTCAATCAATCCTTATCCCAGTCTGCTGCCCCCACATGCTTCAAGAGGGCCACCATTGTTCCTGTTCCCAAGAAAGCTAAGGTAACTGAGCTAAATGACTACTGCCCCGTAGCACTCACTTCCGCCACCATGAAGTGCTTTGAGAGACTAGTCAAGGACCATATCACCTCCACCCTACCTGACACCCTAGACCCACTCTAGTTTGCTTACGGCCCCAATAGGTCCACAGACGACGCAATCGCAATCACACTGCACAATGCCCTAACCCATCTGGACAAGAGGAATACCTATGTGAGAATGCTGTTCATCAAGTACAGCTCAGCATTTAACAATATAGTACCCTCCAAACTCGTCATCAAGCTCGAGACCCTGGGTCTCAACCCCGCCCTGTGCAACTGGGTCCTGGACTTCCTGACGGCCCCAGGTGGTGAGGGTAGGTAACAACATCTCCACCCCGCTGATGCTCCACACTGGGGCCCCACAAGGGTGCATTCTCAGCCCTCTCCTGTACTCCCTGTTCACCCATGACTGCGTGGCTGTGCACGCCTCCAACTCAATCATCAAGTTTGCAGACGACACTACAGTGGTAGGCTTGATTACCAACAACAACGAGACGGCCTAAGGGGGGAGGCGAGGGCCCTCGGAGTGTGGTGTTAGGAAAATAAGCTCACACTCAACATCAACAAAACAAAGGAGATGATCGTGGACTTCAGGAAACAGCAGAGGGAGCACCCCTCTATCCACATCGATGGGACAGTAGTGGAGAGGATAGAAAGTTTTAAGTTCCTCGGCGTACACATCACTGACAAACTGAATTGCTCCACCCACACAGACAGCGTTGTGAAGAAGGCACAGCAGCGCTTCTTCAACCTCAGGAGGCTGAAGAAATTTGACTTGCCACCAAAAACACTCACAAACGTTTACAGACGTACCGCCTGGTACGACAACTGCTCCGCCCACAACCGTAAGGCTCTCCAGAGGGTAGTGAGTTCTGCACAACATATCACCGGGGGCAAACTACCTGCCCTCCAGGACACCTACACCACCCAATGTCACAGGAAGGCCAAAAAGATAATCAAGGACAACAACCACCCGAGCCACTGCCTGTTCAACCCACTATCATCCAGAAGGCGAGGTCAGTACAGGTGCATCAAAGCAGGGACCGAGAGACTGAAAAACAGCTTCTATCTCAAGGCCATCAGACTGTTTAACAGCCCTCACTAACATACTGACTCAACTCCAGACACTTTAATAATGGAAAAATTGATGTAATAAATGTATCACTAGCCACTTTTTAAAAAATGCCACTTTTATATGTTTACATACCCTACATTACTCATCTCATATGTATATACTGTACTCTATACCATCCACTGCATTACTTATTCATATATTTTTGTATGTATATATTCTTATTAATTCCTTTACACTTGTGTGTATAAGGTAATTGTTGTGAAATTGTAAGGTTAGATTACTCGTTGGATATTACTGCATTGCCGGAACTAGAAGCACAAGCATTTCGCTACACTCGCATTAACATCTGCTAACCATGTGTATATGACAAATACAATTTGATTTGATTTCAAGACAACTGGGAACTCTCAAAAATACAAGGTCAAATCATGACACCAAGCCTCCCGGGTGGCGCAGTGGTCTAAGGCACTGCATCGCAGCTCTTAGCTGTGCTACAAGAGACTCTGGGTTCGAGCCCAGGCTCTGTCGCAGCCGGTCGCGTGTCGTCTGGGTTAGGGAGGGTTGTGCCGGTATGGATATCCTTGTCTCATCATGCACTAGTGACTCCTGTGGCGGGCCAGGCGCAGTGAGCCTTCATTACTCCGGAGCCCATACAAGAGTGAGACAAGACAGTAACTACTAACAATTGGATACCAAGAAATTGGGGGTAAATATATATATATTTTTTAAATTCATGATGTCAGTAATCTTCAGGTTGGAATGTCAGAGCTCTAGAAAGAGGCCAGAGTTCCTGAGTTGGAATTCCGAGTTTACCGACCACTCAACAAAAAAAATACCAGTTGGAGTTTGTTTTTTTCGCGAGTTTCCAGTTGTCTTGAACACACTTAAGTCAGGAGTCAGAGATTTCCGAGTTCCCATTCAGGAGTTCCCAGTTGTTTTGAACGCAACATTAATGCTCAGAGGGCGACGGCAGGGTATTCCCTTTGAGTCAGGAACCAAAACTCTTACGTAATGAGCAGTGAATGTGTTGTCTGAAGCATTTGGTCACATGACCGCTCGATCAGCTGTTCGATTTCACTTACCGGCATGTCATCTGAGCCAGGATCACAGTCAAACGGATTGGGAAGTAGGTCCCAAAGTGCTCTTCCGAGCGTTGGAGGTGAGCAGTCATCACTTGTGTGGGACACTTACTGATGCTGGTCTGTTATTTTATTTTACATCCATTGTGAATGACAACAGTTCCTCTCTCAATGCAAAAAATCTTTCCAACACTCCCCCTCGATAACCACCAAGCCTTGGTGTGAAATAGAACATTGTCATGATCAGATCCCATATCTCCACATAGTTTAGTGAACCGGTGTGCACAGTGGATGTGGTTTGATGTAGTTTACAATCAAAGTTACCTGCTGCAGTGTATCTCCAAGTTCTGTGCTCAGCTCTTTTCCTGCCATTTGCTCTCGGCGGATAATGCGTCTATATGGCAGAGGGAGACACATCCATAACTAGAGTGAAGTGGCTTTGCCCGCCGTCCCCCCAAAGACGGAGCCCCAGCTGTGCAAAAGCCCACCATTCAATCACACACGGAATCTGTTTTTCGCCAATATAGCCCCGCTGCACACTGAACATCCCTAAGACGTTTCATGCTTGGGAATCATGAGACAGAACAACGTGGCAACATGAATAGCATCTCCTGACATCTATAGTGAACAACAGCCAATGCATGGGGCATCTCAGCCCTCACAGCTAACGTCCATTTGGAGAGTTTTCGGAATCGATCAGTCAGAGTTTCCTCTTGAGGCTAGCAATAGCATAAATTATTCGTTTCACAGTGTTATCTGACAAAGATATTGATGTGAGTTCCTGTGCCTCTGCCTCCCCACACACTGCGTGGCCCACGCTTGGATTGCGTCCTACCTGACAGGTCGCTCCTACCAGGTGGCGTGGCGAGAATCTGTCTCCTCACCATGCGCTCTCACCACTGGTGTCCCCCAGGGCTCTGTTCTAGGCCCTCTCCTATTCTCGCTATACACCAAGTCACTTGGCTCTGTCATAACCTCACATGGTCTCTCCTATCATTGCTATGCAGACGACACACAATTAATCTTCTCCTTTCCCCCTTCTGATGACCAGGTGGCGAATCGCATCTCTGCATGTCTGGCAGACATATCAGTGTGGATGACGGATCACCACCTCAAGCTGAACTTCGGCAAGACGGAGCTGCTCTTCCTCCCAGGGAAGGACTGCCCGTTCCATGATCTCGCCATCACGGTTGACAACTCCATTGTGTCCTCCTCCCAGAGCGCTAAGAACCTTGGCGTGATCCTGGACAACACCCTGTCGTTCTCAACTAACATCAAGGCGGTGGCCCGTTCCTGTAGGTTCATGCTCTACAACATCCGCAGAGTACGACCCTGCCTCACACAGGAAGCGGCACAGGTCCTAATCCAGGCACTTGTCATCTCCCGTCTGGATTACTGCAACTCGCTGTTGGCTGGGCTCCCTGCCTGTGCCATTAAACCCCTACAACTCATCCAGAACGCCGCAGCCCGTCTAGTGTTCAACCTTCCCAAGTTCTCTCACGTCACCCCGCTCCTCCGCTCTCTCCACTGGCTTCCAGTTGAAGCTCGCATCCGCTACAAGACCATGGTGCTTGCCTACGGAGCTGTGAGGGGAACGGCACCTCAGTTTCTCCAGGCTCTGATCAGGCCCTACACCCAAATAAGGGCACTGCGTTCATCCACCTCTGGCCTGCTCGCCTCCCTACCACTGAGGAAGTACAGTTCCCGCTCAGCCCAGTCAAAACTGTTCGCTGCTCTGGCTCCCCAATGGTGGAACAAACTCCCTCACGACGCCAGGACAGCGGAGTCAATCACCACCTTCCGGAGACACCTGAAACCCCACCTCTTTAAGGAATACCTAGGATAGGATAAAGTAATCCTTCTCACCCCCCCCCCCCCTTAAAATATGTAGATGCACTATTGTAAAGTGGCTGTTCCACTGGATGTCATAAGGTGAATGCACCAATTTGTAAGTCGCTCTGGATAAGAGCGTCTGCAAAATGACTTAAATGTAATGTAATGTATTCATCATGTCAGTTTGAGGCCGGTAATATCAAAGTCTCTGCAATAGTGTGTGGTTTCATAGAGTAGCGAGCCATTCACTGTGGGAATGATTCAAGTGCAACTGAGACAGAAATGATATATTTCTTTTCAGGATTTTGGAAATTATCCCGCGACCCCATTTTCATATCAGGCGACCCCATGGGGGGGTCGCAACCCCTAGTTTGGGAACCGCCCTGCTTGGTACGGTAGTGAGAGAGGGGCTTATAAGTAAAGGATTTGAGAAAAGACGGTGGAAGTGTCTATAGAGGTTGAGGTACGCAACCAGCAGCATGTTCTTTTGGGCAAAATGTTAACATTGGTTATGTCCCAAATGGCACTCTATTCCCTATATACTGTAGTGCAAAGTAGTGCACTGTATAGAGAATAGGGTGCATTTGGGATGTCTGGTCAAAGTGCAGTAGACAAACAATATTGTACTGTACGTCATCTATAGAAATATGAAATGTTTTAAAATAATTAGCAAGCAGCTAAATTAAAGAGATAGGATGACTCACTGTAAGAATGAGTCAGAATGTCTGTTTTCCTATGGGTTTTGAATGTTTTGATCAGTTGAGATGGAGTGTGTGCATTTGCAGTGTGTGCTTTGTCTGTGTTAGGAAAATGAGGTAAATTATTATTAGCATGCATTCCGATCTATTTTTAGTCACTCATGAGTCATTCATCCCAGATGTGTGTGTCTGTGTGTGTGGGAGGAGTGGGGGAGTACTATGTACTGTACAGTGTGTTTGTGTGTGTGTGCATGTTTCTTCTGTGTGTGTGTGTGTGTGCGTGTATGAACAGTGTCAGCCTCGCAGGGGCATCATGGAGATAAAGGAGACTTGACCTGGGTAGGTGAATATAATGAGCGTTGCCATTCATGCTCACTCCTTCACTCTCCCGCTTATGCTAACGGAATATTAGCCCTAACGCTTGAGTGTTTACCACCGCTGAGAGATACCCAACCCAGCTGTCTCTCTGCTCGGTCTCTCAGGCTGCTGTTCATTCACACTGCATCCCTGGGACTGGAGCTGGTCTCACAGTGTGTGAGAATGCTCTGTATGTGTGTGTGTGTGTGTGTGTGTGTGCTCAGTGTGTGCTCATCATGCATTGAAATGATGAATCATCATGTGTATGTCATTGGCAGCTGTATCAGAAAGTGTGCAGCCCTAACTGAGAGAGATTGCCCGTTTGCGTGTGGTATGTGTGCCAAGTCCTGAGGTTTTGTGCTGATGCTCATATAGATACAAGCTCTTGGGAGAGCAAAATGGAAATCATTATGGTGGCTATTGGCTAACATGTAGGTTGCATGGACATGATGTGACTAAAGCTAGGCAGTAGGCATTGAGGCAGGCGGATCAAGGGAGATTCAAAATGGCTGCCAGACGACAAAGGCCTTTTGTGCAACTGCCTCCCTCTCCCTCATTCTTTCACTTTAATGTCCCTTCTCCCATCATTTTCTCTCTCTCTTTCGGTCCCTAACCCATTCATTCGTACATTCTAATTATCATTCTATCTCTCCCTCTGTGTCAGCATTGTCCAGCAAGGTCAGCGGAATCTCCACCGAACAAAGGGGCTTTGAAGATGGCAGGAACTGTGGAAGAGAAGGGACCCTGATCTAGGGACTACATTCTGACCTGAAACCGTAGCTCTCACCAGAGCAGGGAGACTGTCAACAGACTACAGCGTGTGCAACCCCATTCAACGAGTCAACAAAACAAAATGTTTCAGTCGGAAGGAGAAAAACAGCGACTCGTCTTGCGATAGTTAGCTGTATAGCAACAAAGTCAACGAGACGTGATAACATAACTCAATAACAATTCATCATAACTGTGAACACAGTGTAGCGCAAACTGTTGGCCTATAGCAAATCATATAGGCCAGTACGGCAGTGTAGCATTACACGGTCTAGTGGCTCCATGGCTTTGCTTGGGCTAACAATGGCCTGTATTCAGCTGTGTTGTGCTAGGACAGGACAGTGCTTTCCCAGTCCTCCTCTCTTTCACTCTCTCCAGTCTCTAGAGAGCCCCGTTTCTGTTTTCTATGAATGACAGGGGTGGTCAACACTCTATTCAGGGTGTGCAGGACTATAACAACCCTGCTCCAACACACCGATTCAGCCAAACAAGATACGAAAGATACTCATACGAGTGGCTGATCAACAGAATCAGGTGTATTGGAGCAGAGCTGGAGCAAAAGAAAAGCATACCCAGGAGCTTTACAGGAGGAGGGTTGGCCATTGCTACTCTGTACAACTTCCTAACAGGAACTGACCCACAGTCTCACAATCTGGTCTGCAAGATGCAGCATGGAGTAAGATGTTGCCTTTCATATTTTGCTCAAAGGTAGAGTGCCCACTAATTATCGGCCTTTAAATAACAGCTGGGTAACACAACACAAGCTAGATTGAAATCAACAGGTCTTGGTTATGTTGATGAAGTGATGCCTGGTATTTTGAAGCCGGAGCACACGTATAATAAATGCACACTAAAGTACTCTTCTCCTTTTACGTCACATTCACTGATATGATCTTTAGTCCAAAGGGTCAAGCAAAAGCAAAAGGGGTTTAGCACCATGCTTTGTGTGAAGACTGAACAATGCCATGAGTATATGGTCTAAAATTAGGTGTAAAATGTAAGGTAAATGGATGCTTCTGGTTAAGATACAGGTGAAGCCTACATACCACAGAACTGTGCTTAGCACTTAGGCTAAGGAAGGAAAATGGCTGCCATCGTCTTTCAAACCATTTAACATACAGGATTGTTTTCATCTGGCGTTAAGGCGGAGCTTTTGTCAAACTCACACTCATTTCAACTTGCAAAAGCTCTGCTATTTTCCAACACTGGCGCCAGGATTGGTTCTTTACCGGTCTTATATTAGCTCACTTGCGCTGAGAAGAGGGGTGGAAATATTTGAGGTGTGTACTATGTCCCTAAGACTCACCAAATGAGGGCCTTAACGGTACCTCAATAGATTATGGCATTGATTTGGCCAGTGGAGGCACACAGTAGCCTAATCAGTAGCCTATAACCAATGCTTAGTTAAAATATCAGGAGCAGCAAAACAGTCAACATAAACTCAGCAAAAAAATAAACATCCCCTTTTCAGGACTTCATAGATCTTCATGTGAAAGGGTTTAAACACCGTTTCCCATGCTTGTTCAATGCACCATAAACAATTCATGAACACGCAACTGTGGAACGGTCGTTAAGACACTAACAGCTTACAGACGGTAGGCAACTAAGGTCACAGCTATGAAAACTTAGGACACTACAGAGGCCTTTCTGCGTCTGTCTCCCGATCCTTCATGCCAACGTGATACCCCCCCCCGAACCTATAACGCTACCGCCAACGCTAAGATTTACCATCGCATTAGGTTTGTTAAAATAGAGCCCATAATCTCATTATTCATTATCTTTTCAAGAAAAGACAGCGTACAGCATACAGCATACAATACCACTTAAAAAGTGGAACTAAACTTTAAGAGCACAGCAAACCTCGTGAATGACACAGTATGTCACTACTCTTAATAAAGACAACTATTAAGGCAACAACCACACACACACACACACACACACACACACACACACACACACACACACACACACACACACACACACACACACACACACACACACACACACACACACACACACACACACACACACACACACACACACACACACACACAATATAAACTATATCAAAAACATTTACAAAATATTCATCCATTTATTCTCAGGATATAACTCAGGAAGGATTCTTCCATTTTTCAAATCACAGATGGTCACACTCAAAATCTGAATTTAGCTCAGCAACATCTCCCATGAAGAATGAACCAGTGAATACATAATTCAGTGTTACGCTGACTAAAAGGCCTTTGGCATTGCGAGACACTAACACACGACTTAGCCCCCCAGGGTCCTGTCATGTAAGGACACAGTGTCAGTTCCGAGCACCTAACACAAAGTACACTGTAACATAGCCCTTCCCCTCCGAGTTAGCTGTACGATGGAGGACAACAGGTCTTTTTGTGTTTGTGTATGTGGGTGTGTGTGTGCAGCGCACCTGCAGGAAACAGCACGGTCCTTCCCCTCCAAGAACCCTGGGTAGTCATACTGTATGTATGTAGACAACAGGCGTTTCAGACCTTGATTTGTTGCCTTAGACTGCAAAACTGACAACAATGCTAGCGTCATTGACTCCATGCCAAGTAACCATGGTGGTTGGCTGCTCAGGGTTGTATAAACTACTCAGGGTTTGCCATATCAATTCCAGTCCTAATTAAGAACCCAATATTGCATATTGGCACCATCATAACCATACCTTGATAGATTTGTCATAAGCACCTATGGTCCCCTTGTAATGTCTTACTATCATAGTGAAAAAGGACGTTACATGGAACCCAAACTGGCCAAACTGGCAATTTAGCTAGCTAGCTTGCACTTGCTAGCTAATTTGTCTTATTTAGCTAGCTTGCTGTTCCTGTTTACCTGAAATGCACAAGGTCCTCTACTCCACCAATTAATCCACACATAAAATGGACAACTGAATCGCTTCTCGTCATCTCTCATCCTTCCAGGCCTTTTCTCCTCTTAACTTTATATTTGGATTGGCAACTTTCATAAATTAGGGGTATGGGGTCCACAAAAATTTTGGACACACCTACACATTCCAGGGTTTTAATTTATTTTTACCCTTTTTTGTACATTGATGAATAATTGTGAAGACATCACAACTATGAAATAACACATATGGAATCATGTAGTAACCAAAACAAGTGTTAAACAAGCCAAAATATATTTTATAATTGAGATTCTTTCAAGTAGCCACCCTTTGCCTTGATGACAGCTTTGCACACTCTTGGCATTCTTTCAACCAGCTTAATGAGGTAGTCACCAATTTATTTATTTATTAATGCGTTTGAGCCAATCAGTTGTGTGTGACAAGGTAGGGGTGGTATACAGAAGATGGCCCTATTTGGTAAAAGACCAAGTCCATATTATGACAAGAACAGCTCAAATAAGCAAAGACAAATGACAGTCCATCATTAACTTAAAACCAGTTAAGGATAGGCAGAATAATGCCCCCTTTGGAGGAATTGCGTGCCCATAGTAAACTGAACAAAAATCTGTCCAAAATTGCTAATATATGCATATAATAATAATTATTGGATAGAAAACACTCTAAAGCTTCTAACCCCGTTTGAATTATGTCTGTAAGTATAGCAGAACTCACAGGGCAGGCAATCTCCCAAACTATTTTTGGGAGCCTCAAACTTGGGGGACTTTGGCGTCATCGCCCCCACCCTTCCCAACCAGCTATGGATCTGGAGACACTTTCTATATCTTCCACTAGATGTCCTCATTCAGTACAGGGTTTTGAGCCTTTAGTAGGCAAAAGACTGAGTGTCGCGAGAAAATTCAAGGTTACGGGAGTGCGCTTCTTGGAGACACGTTCCTTTGTTCCAGATAGCCTGCCAAGAAGCACGTTCGTCCGAGAGATTAGATAATAGTTTTGTACATTTAGAACATCCGAAAGCTTGATTCTGCACTCAGTTTGACCAGTTTAGTCGACGTATAATATGTAATTTTGAAGTTTTGATGCGCAACTGTTCATGACCAGAAGTAATTTTTGGTAGTATTTCAGCTGGAACTTGCAGCATTTGCTAATACAAAGACACACAAATTGAAACCAAACAATGTTTTGGGTAAGTATGACTTCTTCCACTACATTATGATCGAAGACCATCAAAGGTAAGGGAATATTTATGTTGTAATTTTGTGTTTCTGTTGACTCCAACAAAGCGGAGAAATATTGCTTATGTCTGACCGCCATCTCAGATTATTGAAAAATGAATGATTTCTGTAACGTTAAAAATAAATGTGACAAAGCGATTGCATTAAGAAGCAGTGTATCTTTCTAACTATATGTAGAACATGTATATTTAGTCAAAGTTTATGATGTGTATTGCTGTTATCTGGCGTTATCTGGCGGAGTTATATATAATTTCTCCGGACATTTTTTTAGCATGTTCTGAACATAATGTCAATGTAAACGGTGTAACATGTCCTATTACTGTCATCTGATGAAGATTTTCAAAAGGTTATTGAATTTTTTTCTTTTAATCCTGCGTTTGTGATTGCATCTTTTGTTCGACAAAATGGCTATATATTGGCTGTGTCTTTGGTGGTGGTTTGACATAAATATGTGCTATGTTTTTGCCGTAAAACATTTTAGAAATCTGACTCGCTGGGTAGATGAACAAGGTGTTTATCTTTCATTTGAGCTATTGGACTTGTTAATGTGTGGAGGTTAAATATTTCTAAGAATATTTTTGCATTCTCTGCGCCATCTTTTGAGTTGAGTGTGGGGGGGTGCCCTTGGGGAACCTGGTAGCGTGAACAAGTTAAGACATGAAGGTCAGTCAATCTGGAAAATTTCAAGAACTCCAAGTGCAGTCGCAAAAACCATCAAGCGCTATGACGAAACTGGCTCTCATGAGGACCGCCAGAGGAAAGGAAGACCCAGAATTACCTCTGCTGCAGAGGATAAGTTCATTAGAGTTAACTGCACCCCAGATTGCAGCCCAAATAAATGCTTCACAGAGTTTAAGTAACAGACACATCTCAACATCATCTGTTCAGAAGAGACTGCGTGAATCAGGCCTTCATGGTCGAATTGCTGCAAAGAAACCACTACTAAAGGACACCAATAAGAAGAAGAGACTTGTTTGGGCCAAGAAACACGAGCAATGGACATTAGACCTGGTAGAAATCTGTCCTTTGGTCTGATGAGTTTAAATTTGAGATTTTTGGTTCCAACTGCCTTGTCTTTGTGAGACACAGAGTAGGTGAACGGATGATCTCCACATGTGTGGTTCCCACCGTGAAGATTGGAGGAGGAGGTGTGATGTGTGGGGGTGCGTTGCTGGTGACACTGTCTGTGATTTTTATTTTTTTATTCATGGCATACTTAGCCAGCAAGGCTACCACAGCATTCTGCAGCAATACGCCATCCCATCTGGTTTTTAGCTTAGTGGGACTATCATTTGTTTTTCAACAGGACAATGACCCAAAACACACCTCCAGGCTGTGTAAGGGTTATTTGACCAAGGAGAGTGGTGCCTAACCTTTGTTTAACTAGCTAAAAAGCTGTTCTTAGTGAAAATGTGTTTGGAGTCACCTTTTGTAGCTAATAAGAGTTCATGTAAGAGTTAATGTGGTGAGGTCAAAATAATGAAACAAAACACAAATCTATTAACTTAAAAATGTTGCTTACTTCTCCTTGCCATTATCATTCACCTGATGATAAGACAACATACTGTACGTTTGTTTATTTCTATATGCTATGATATGATGGGGTCCTTAGCCATCTAACCAACGCTCAAGACAATTCTATTGCTGTGATTTCAGGGTCCCTTAAATTCTCTCTCTCCAGTGAGAAGTCCCTCCATGCTGCCACTGGACACAAATATCCCCAGTCAAGCGGAGGACTGGCATCACTGTGATGTTGCCTATGGTCATTCACTGGGCCAGCCAGTGCCCAGTATAGCTGCACGCAACCACACACACACACACACACACACACACACACACACACACACACACACACACACACACACACACACACACACACACACACACACACACACACACACACACACACACACACACACACACACACACACACACACACACACACACAGGTTTGTAAACATAATACATTAAAGTCAGGAAATTCCTAACACGTGTTTGTGTGTGCATGCATGCGTGTGTGTGTGTGTGTGTGTGTGTGTGTGTGTGTGTGTGTGTGTGTGTGTGTGTGTGTGTGTGTGTGTGTGTGTGTGTGTGTGTGTGTGTGTGTGTGTGTGTGTGTGTGTGTGTGTGCGTGTGTGCGTGTGTGCGTGTGTGGTGTGGTGTGGTGTCTTGTCTGTGTGCAATAATGTGTGTGTAACACATTCATGTCAGGGAATTCCTGCCACATGTTTGTTTGTGCATGTGCATGAATGTGTCCATTCACATGTGTGAGTGTGTGTGCCGGTGTCTGTGTGTGTGTGACATAGCTTTTCCCTTTCCTAACCAGAAAGATAATGCCGTTCCCACTGGCCACATAAAGGGCTGAACAGGACCACTGTATGCTCCAAACTGTAACATGTAGGGGACAGAAGCAGAGCTGCTATCTGTCCACAAAGATAAGTTACACAAAGGAATGAAAGACGTCTTTATCTACCACACAAATGCTTCTATTTCAAACTACGAGATCCACCAAGAGTTCATGTCACAGTCTTGGTTGCAAAACAAACAGGAAACAAATCCGTATTTTCTAAATAATATCGCAATATCACTTTCATCTAGGACCGTCCCCGATTTTAAAAAATCTTGGTCGACAGAGAGTCTTCCTGTTCTTTCGACCAATCGTTTGGTCGAAACGTTTAAACTTATTTTTCCATATATTGAATAAAACCAACTACATGTGCTTTAAGCACACTGTTTGAAGAAATAATTAAGACACACAAATAACTCAAGAATGAGCCCAATAATCACACTGTGTTAAAAATAAATGACAGCGAGTGCCTGTGTGACTGGCGCACATTGTCTTGCTCTCCTCCCTACTGCAGTGAAAAGGCCTCACAGCACAGCAAGTGTTTATTGCGTATGTCCATGCTGAAGCTTGCAACATAATTTCAGCCATTAAGTTTCTTACTTGTTTCGGAAAAACATTCCCTAATCCCTTGACCATTGCTCTCTTTACGCGAAACATGTAAGCATTGCATGCATGTGACCAGTAGTGCTTGAACTATAGCCTATCAAAATCACGTTAATAAATTGGGGGAGGGGTGGTAGGGTTGTAGGGTAATAAAGGAAACATATTTTTTTTTTAAATAAATAAAACATTTGGTTCTAACAAACTCCAAACACAGTAATGTCGACAGTAAAACAGATGTGGAGGATATGAAAAATAAACTCGAAACGGGCTAATATTTACTGGTTGCTCAGGAGGGAAAGGGGAAGTCAGATTTGTGGAAGACATTTGACTTAGTTGTGGAAACTACTGGAGATCCAGAAAAAGGAGGGTATAGGAGCAAGCGTTGCGTGAATATTGTGTGCCAAACAGTTGCTGTTAGATTACAATATTTTTTCTGACCATTTGGAACAGTGTAAACACCACTAAATAAATAAGTGTAACAGAGTCTGTTTTATATAAAGCCTTTATTACAGAAGACTAAAAACAGTTGAAGGCATTCGTTTATTTATTGTTTAGGCTAATTATTCAAAGCTCCATTTGTTATTTAATTAAAAGTAAAATGCGTGATTGCATTTCAAAGCAGGAATGTCTCGTGTGCTATGTGATGGCATGAACAAATGAATGATTGATTGATACAGTAGCCTAAATATAGGCCTTAGTATATTATGGTAGACTAAACAGGACACGCTCTTAGGCCAGAGCTTAAAGGTGGTTATACAAGATTACTATACAAAGCCTACTAATGATATTGACATGACTTATTATTATAATGATGATCATAACAATAACTCTAATAATAACAATAGGAAGGAGATCAAGAAAAATGCAGCAAGAGCTCCGTGTATATTATATAAATATAATGTCATACTTTCTGTGACAAACAGGTGCTGTTAGATTACAATATGATTTTTCTGCCTGTATACAGTGTAAACAACAATAAATAAATCAGAAGTAATACCCCTCTGTTTGAACAAAAAATGAACAATCGTAAAGCCTTTATTACAGCATGGAAAAGATGAAAAACAGCCAAATCTGTGAAATTGCTTCATCCAACATTTGCCCATCGCATGAGGCTTGGTGGTCACAGAATGAGCTGGCTATTAAACAAACACTCAAACAGGCAACAGAAGCAAGATCTGTCTTATTTCTGTAGACATATGTGGATGGTTTACAAAGCCAGGCACATTTAACAGTTAGGCTATTGATTATAGACCTAATTAAGTTTCAGCTTGCTCCGTCAATTTTCAAAGACAATTAGGCTAAGCCCTATTTGCACGGGACTAGAATTACCAGAGAACGTTGGTTATGTAATTATGACCCCAGAACGTCCGTTATTCCAGAGGACGATTCGGACAATCCAATCTTCCCCCTGTAATTCTTTATTTTTTTCCAAATAAATTTACAGATATGACAGATAATACTTATTTTCCACCATAATTTGCAAATAAATTCACAAAAAATCCTACAATGTGATTTTCTGGATTTTTTTTTCTCATTTTTTCTGTCATAGTTGAAGTGTACCTATGATGAAAATTACAGGCCTCTCTCGTCTTTTTAAGTGGGAGAACTTGCACAATTGGTGGCTGACTAAATACTTTTTTGCCCCACTGTATTCTTGTTTTTCATTTGTAATACATTTGCAAAAATGTATAAAAACCTGTTTTGCTTTGTCATTATGGGGTATTGTGTGTAGATTGATGAAGAAAACATGTATTTAATCAATTTTAGAATAAGGCTGTAATGTACCAAATGTGGAAAAGTCAAGGGGTCTGAATACTTTCTGAATGCTCTGTATGTAGGCCCTTCATATTTAGGTTATGAGCAGCACTTCGTTACATTTTTGTCTAAAAAGTTATTCCACGAGACTAGCATTATCAGAGGACCTTGGAGTTTGCCAAAAAACATTCTGGCTGGAATTCTTACTCTCCTGCCATGTTCAAATTACTGACATGGCAGATTCAGACTAGACAAAAATTACAGATGTGCTGTTTTGTGCTTGTGCACATAATTACATTACCTGACCACCCAGTAAAACTAATCCCGTCCGAATAGGGCTTAAGGCAAGGACTGTTTTCTCATCTTTGCTGCTGCTGCCTCCGCTGCATTGTTCTCAATCCCAATATACTGGTTCCTTTTGCTATTATGCACACAGCAACATAGGGAAAGGCACCAATTCTATGGCGTACTGAAGATTATGTTTCAGAACCGCGGACAGCGACCGTATCCAACTCGGGAGAAAGCGCATTTGTTATAAAATTATATTTGATTTATTAGTGTTGCACCATTATTTTTTACATAATATAACCATATACAATTTCAGTAACACATGTCTCAGAGTGATGGACTGTGCCCTCCCCATGGCCTCGGCAATGGATCAGTCCACTGAGACGAATCAGACAGGTGTCTTGTGCGCCATGAAAAAACGAATGATTGCGACTGCTCGGCAAAAGAAATCTCAGTCAACCAAACAATCAGTCGACTAAATGGAGTCAGCCCTACTATCATCTATAATGTTCGGCCCTTTTTCTCCATTCCCTCAACTTAAGATTGTAGATGAGTGAACATTAAGCAACAGCGCTTTTTAAAAACCCGAAAAATTGGTCAGGGCGTGACTGCGTCATTACTGAATTTACCCTGAGAAAGTTCAATAGTTCAACAGCTAATGATGCTACAGTAATCATTATTTACACCATAATACGCTTTCATTAACAGGGGTAATAATATCTCTCCTCAGTCACCTGTGATGACCTGACTGGGGTTCATCTTTTCGGGGGGCCTGATATTATTAGCTTGGGCTTTGATGACTCAAAATCTGCACTAAGATGTAAGATGGGCCCTCCCCTGTCTGTCTGTGGGACGGTCGATCTGTCTCCCCCGTCAGTCGGTCGGCCTGTGTTGTCTGTTTGTCTGTGTGCTCGCTTGCCAGTTTGTACTGTCCGTCCGTCCGTTCGTCCATCTGCCGTCCGTCTGTCCGTCCCTCCGCCTGTCTCCCTCCGCCTGTCTCTGTCGTGCCTATCTGTATCTTGTTAAAGCAGATGCTTTGCTCGCAGAGCTATAGTACAGCGGTGCCACCCTTTTATATCGCTCTCAAATGACAACAAGGCACAACGGCAGGAGTTTAGTGCCTTGGCAACAGCTTCTGGGGAGCTCACTGTTGGCTGAGAGAGGTGGCTGTGGAGGGATATAATCATCTGACAATAATGATGTGCAGGGAGAGGTAGTGTGTGTAAGAGCCATACAGTACTCATATACAGGTTAAGGACTGTATGGCTCTATACTGTAGTGTGTGCTTATGTTAAGAAGCAAAAACAATCCATCTCATATGTTTCATAACTGAAAATGTATTAAACATGTGAGTGGGCAATACATCACATTATATTAAGGTCAGGTCAGCCAAAATGCCACAAATTGTGTATTACTTGTGAACAAGAGAGTGTGGAAGACAAGTACCAGCAGGTGAGGTGATAACAATGTAATACATGGAAGATTAAAAGGTTGATTTGAAGGTTTCATCTGATACAGTGACACATGTAGAGTATACAAAGTAGAAGCCAAAACAATACAGCCCCCAAGTCTACTGATTGAAGAATACCATGGCAATTCCTTTAAATCCTACAACTCTCTGAAGTCATTTCTGATTCCTTTGTGACAGATTTAACTTAATACTCAACCCAATATCAAAAGAATCTACTAAAAATAGCCATGTGCAAGATGTGTCCCTGTGGTGTGTGAGTGTGTGTGTGTGTGTGTTGAGGTGTGTGAGAGAGTGTGAAAGTGTGTGTGTCTATGTGTTTGTATGTAGGCATGTGCCCGGGTTTGTGTGCGTGCAAATGTGCATGTGCTTATGCGTGTCTATGTGTGAGTCTGCGCCTATGAGTGCGTCTGTGTGTTCAACTCACCATGGTGTGTAACACCACACTGGCAGTGTTCTGTGCACCCGGAGAAAGCAGGGCAGTGATGAGAATTTGTTTCAACACATTAATTGGGTCACGTCGTTAATTATTAATCAAGCACATCTTACGTTGTTAAAGACATAAGGCAGAACGGGGCCCCCAATACATCATACAGTGCCTTCAGAAAGTACTCATACCCCTAGACTTTTCCCATATTTTGATGTGTTACAAACTGGGATTCAAATGTAGTTCATTGTCATTTTTTGATCAACGTTCAACATAAAATACTCTGTAATGTCAAAGTGGAAGAATAATTCTAACATTTGTACAAAAAAATAAAAGCAAAAAAAATAAATATAATAATAATATATAATAATATATGCCATTTAGCAGACGCTTTTATCCAAAGCGACTTACAGTCATGTGTGCATACATTCTAGATATATCTTGATTACAAGCGCCATGAGTATTCAACCCCTGAGTCAATACATATTAGAATCGCATTTGGAAGGGATTACAGTTTTGAGTCTTTCAGGATAAGTCTCTAAGAGCTCTGCACACCTTGATTGTACAACATTTGCCCATTATTCCTTTTTTAAATTCTTCAAACTGTGAAGTTGGTTGTTGATCATTGCTAGACAGCCATTTTCATGTCTTGCCATAGATTTTCAAACCGATTTAAGTCAAAGCTGTAACTAGGCCACTCAGGAACATTCAATAGGCGCTTTCTCTGGGCTAAGGGAGATTTTAGCTTGGGGCTAAGCGAGTGTTCACACTTGCACGTTGTAAAGTGGGCTAGCACCAACTTTAGCCCAGGGCTAGCTGGCCCTGCTCCGGAGCAGGGTTAGCACCTGCTTTTCAGGGTTAGCCCTGCACGTTATTTTGACTTGTTAGGGATTTCCTCCTCTTCTTCCAAAGAGGAGAGGCGAGACCAAAACACAGCATGGTTATTTTGATACATCTTTAATGAAGATGATAAATGAACAATATACAAAAACAAAAAACGTGCAAAACCGAAAACAGCCCTATCTGGTGTAACAAACACAAAGACAGGAACAATCACCCACAAAACCCAACACCAAACAGGCTACCTAAATATGGTTCCCAATCAGAGACAATGACTAACACCTGCCTCTGATTGAGAACCATATCAGGCCAAACACAGAAACAGACAAACTAGACACACAACATAGAATGCCCACTCAGATCACACCCTGACCAAACAAAACATAGAAACATACAAAACAAACTATGGTCAGGGTGTGACATGACTAGTACCTTTATACTATTTAAACCGAAAAATACTTTAATCCATGCAAAAACATTGGTTGCTATGCCTAAAAAATGGTTGCTATGCAGGCTGGCTAACCTCCTTTCACTTAGCCAACTAAAGCTACAAACTCTACAGCTGGAAGGGCAGCACACGCTACATTTCCCTCTGTTTTCAATGCTTTTCTATTGACATTTAATTGCATATATCCATGCTAATAATATTGCTGCATGATTTCGCCGGGATCAGAAAACCTGATGTATAGATCGTTTGCATGCATTTGCAGTACAGGGGTGAGATCGAATTTCAAAAGTTAAACACTGTTCCCGATTGTCGGAACAGGCAGACAGCAAGGTTTATACAAACCATCAACCACTGTGTTAGAAATCAAATGCTGGGCTAGAAGCAAGAGGCAATAATGTGTTCATAAATAATAAATGCTGTATTGCTTCTAACATTGGTCGTGTGTCAGCGGTAGAATGTTGGTCGCATGTTGTGTTTGTCCGCGTTATCCAAGGAATTTGGAATACAAGTGTGAATCTCTAGCCCAGGGCTAAAGCACAGACCAGGGTTAACAAATGCTTGTGTGAACACAGGCTAAGCTAGCACAGGGACAGTCTATCTAGCCTGGAGCTAAGATAGCCCAGGACTAAAAACAATGCCAGTGTGAAAGGCCTAATGTAGTCTTGGTAAGCAACTCCAGTCTATATTTGGCATTGTGTTTTTAGGTTATTGTCCTGCTGTAATGGGAATTTGTCTCCCAGTGTCTGTTGGAAAGCAGACTGAACCAGGTTTTCCGCTAGGATTTTGCCTGTGCTTAGATCTATTCTGTTTCTTTCAATTCCACCAAAAAGCATATTCATAACATGATGCAGCCACCACTGTGCTTGAAAATATATCGAGTGGTACTCAGTGATGTGTTGTGTTGGATTTGCCCCAAACAGAACACTTTGTATTCAGGACATGAAGTTCATTTATTTTCCCCTTTCTTTGCCTATTTTACTTTAGTGCCTTAACGCAAACAGGATGCACGTTTTGGAATATTTCCATTCTGTACAGGCTTCCTTCATTTCACTGTGTCATTTATGTTAGTATTGTGGATTAACTGCAATGTTGTTGATCCATTCTAAATGTTCTCCTATCACAGCCATTAAACTCTGTAACTGTTTTAAAGTCACCATTGGCCTCAAGGTGAAATCCCTGAGCAGTTTCCTTCCTCTCTGGCAAATGAGTAAGGAAGGACACCTGTATCTTGGTAGTGACTTTGTGTATTGATACACCGTCCAAAGTGTAATTAATAACTTCACCATGCTCAAAGGGATATAGTCAATGTCTGTTTCTGTGTGTTTTTTTTACCCATCTACCAATAGGTGCCCTTCTTTGCGAGGCATTGGAAAATCACCCTGGTCTTTGTGGTTGAATCTGTGTTTGAAATTCACTGCTCGACAGAGGGACCTTACAGTATGTGTGGGATACAGAGATGAGGTAGTCATTCACACAGAGTTTATGTAACTTCTGTGACATTAAGCACAGTTTTATGCGTTAACTTATTTAGGCTTGGCATAACATTAGGGGTAGAATAGGTACTGACTCGAGACATTTCAGCGTTCCATTTTTTATTCATTTGTAAGTATTCCGAAAAATATAATTCCACTTCGACATTATGGGATATTGTGTGTAACACAACAAAAATGTGGAAAAAGTCAAGGGGTGTGAATACTTTCTGAAGGCACTGTATATTTGTACACCTTTTCTGTATCTCATGTTAATATTTCTAGACAGGGACAGAAATAACATACTTGGGTCCACTACATTGGCAAATATTAGTTTGCAACTTGGTTCTGTAGTACTGGGCAAACTAAATGGTCTAGAAATAGACTGTTCTGGAAATTGACCCCAGTGGATCACATCATGGGGCCCATTTCGAGACAAGGGAACCTCTACTTACTTGTCGACAGCAAATCATCATTATCATCATCAACCATACAGGTCTAGTATGTCGTGCTACTGATTATTCTCCTGTGGTCCAAACATAATCGGTAGTCTCCATCAATTTCTTTTGAAGAACTGTACTTATTTGTTTTTTAGTCTCTTGCATCATTCAGAGAATAAATGCATTCATTCAAAAACATTAGGAAAGTCACGTGGTGGCAGGGACTGACATTGGAAGCGACACGATTCCAACATTTACAAAGCGATTAAGAATGTATGGTGACTGTGCTGCTCTATTTCAAGCCTGAGCTAAATGTGAAATGGATGGGAGAGTACACAGAGGACAAGCTGTCTTATCTTCCCTATCCTCTAGCATCTTTACCTCGACTGCAGTCAGTGCACCTGTCTGTCTGGTCGGATGTGTGACCTGAGACGAGACATTCAGCTCACTGTCCCTTCAAATGGTTTATATCTAAACGTGTTTGTTTTTCCGAGGGGTTCTGAACCAGTCGAACCTCGTACCAGTGACACAACTAAAGGCAAATAGGACCTACCTTACAAAACACGATTTCATGCTACACCAGCTTTTCTAAGACATCTTTGGCATACCAACCTACACTAAGTGTAGAAAACATTAAGAGCACATTCCCCTTTGCCCTCAGAACACCCTCAATTTGTCAGGGGCACGGACTCCACAAGGAGTCGAAAGCGTTCCACAGGGATGCTGGCCCATGTTGACTCCAATGCTTCCCATAGTTGTGTCAAATTGGCTGGATGTCCTTCGGGTGGTGGACCATTCTTAATACACATGGGAAACTTTTGAGAGTGAAAAACCCAGCAGTGTTGCAGTTCTTGACCCAAACCGGTGCGCCTGGCACCTACTATCATACCCCGTTCAAAGGCACTTTAATCTTTTGTCTTGCCCATTCACCCTCTGAATCATGGCGCCGGAGAAAGGTGGCTGAAGTTTTACGTGCTCCTAACTAGGGCTGGGCGATATGGCCTAAAAGTCATATCTAAATCTTTTTCAGTGGTTTGGATGATTCACAAAATATATCTCGAATTCTTGTTTTTCCTCTAAACAAATTAAAAAAGGCCAAGACATAATTCAAAGATTTCAAAAAATATACCTCAATGCCTATTTGTGCAAAACAAATGAGCAACACACACCCACACGTCTATTCTATTGTTTGGGAATGTTTGACCACTAGCTGTTTGAATATGTAATTCATGTAATCATTTTGATTGAAAATGTATTAATTGAGTTAATTTGTTGTTATAATTAAAACAGCCTGTGGTTATTTGCTATTGGATTGGCAGAATGACACAACAACTAACACATTAGCCTACAGCTGGCCTGAACATAACTTTTTTGAACGCACTTTAATTATCCAATGTCACATTTACCGATGGCGAGGTGAAGCCTGTGCCTAAAGCACTGCAGGCGGGTCCAGTTGTTCAAGCACAATGCTTTTATCATGCTGCTCCAGCTGTCAGTTGTCATGCACACCTGTCGGTCTTCGCTCATCTTCCACGATGCCAGAGAGTCTGAGACCCTGGGCTATTTCTTCACCCGTATGATCATCGGAGAAGTAAGATGTCTGGAAGCAGACATTTAGCAATTTCCAGTTTTCAGTAATGTAGTGGACTGTCAAACTGCGGTATGGCTCTGGTATGGCTGTGGTGGAAAAATAAGAAATAAGTGTTTTTTGTTCGTTTTTTTGCGTTGTTTTTAACTTTAAAAAACCAACATATTTTGTACATAATGTTGCTGCTTACTGTCTCTTATGACCAAAAACATCTTATAGACATCAGAACAGCGATTACTCAACGCAAACTGGCAAAAGCTTTTTTCTCCTTTAACGAGTCCGACGAGCCCGGCGTGAAGGGCATACTGCTTCCCCGGGACAAGGCCCAAATCCCTATCATTTGCGTGAAAAGAAGAGAAGATGGAGAAAAATCACAGGAAATCGAATAAACCCCCACTGTATTCATTGGAAAATAAAATCCATGACCTACGAGAAAGATTAAACTTCCAACGGGTCATTAAAAACTGTAAAATCTTATGCTTCATGGAGTTGTGGTTGAACGACGACATTATCAACATACAGTTGGCTGGTTATATGCTGTATCGGCAGGATAGAACAGCGGCGTCTGGTAAGACAAGGGGCGGCGAACTATGTATATTTTTAAACAACAGCTGGTGCACAATATCTAAGGAAGTCTCAAGGTTTTGCTTGCCTGAGGCAGAGTATCTCATGATAAGCTGTAGACCACACAACCTACCTAGAGGTAGGTTTTCATCTGTATTTTTCATAGCTGTCTACATACCATCACAGACAGATTGCTAGCACGATAAGAAAACACTCAATGAGCTGTATTCCTCCATAAGCAAACAGGAAAACGCTCATCCAGAGGCGGCACTCCTAGTGGCCAGGGACCATCAAACAGGCAAACGTCAATACAGGACTAAGATTGAATGGTACTACACCGGCTCCGAAGCTCATCGGATGTGGCAGGGCTTGCAAACCATTACAGACTACAAATGGAAGCACAGCTGAAAGCTGCTCAGTGATATGAGCCTACCAGACGAGCTAAACTACTTCTATGCTCGCTTTGAGGCAAATAACACTGAAACATACATGAGAGCACCAGCTGTTCTGGACGACTGTGTGATCACGCTCTCCGAAGCCGATGTGAGTAAGACCTTTTAAAAAGGTCAACATTTACCAGGCCGCAGGGCCAGACGGATTACCAGGACGTGTCAAGCGAGCATGCGTTGACCAACTGGCAAGTGTCTTCACTGATATTATCAATCTCTCCCTGTCCAATTCTGTAATAGCAACATGTTTTAAGCAGACCACCATAGTCCCTGTGCCCAAGAACACCAAGGTAACTTGCCTAAATAACTTCTGAGCTGTAGCACTCACGTCTGTAGCCATGAAGTTCTTTGAAAGGCTGGTCATGGCTCACATCAACACCATTATCCCAGAAACCCTAGACCCACTCCAATTTGCATACCGTCGTAACAGATCCACAGATGATTCAACCTGTATTGCACTCCACACTGCCCTTTTCCACCTGGACAAAATGAACACCTATGTGAGAATGCTATTCATTGACTACAGCTCAGCGTTCAACACCATAGTGCCCTCAAAGCTCATCAATAAGCTAAGGACCCTGGGACTAAACACCTCCCTCTGCAACAGCATCCTGGACTTCCTGACGGGCCACCCCCAGGTGGTAAGGGTAGGTAACAACACATCCGCCATGCTGATCCTCAACACAGGAGCCCCTCAGGGGTGTGTGCTCAGTCCCCTCCTGTACTCCCTGTTCACTCAAGACTGTATGGCCAGGCACGACTCCAACACCATCATTAAGTTTTCCGATGACACAACAGTGGTAGGCCTGATCACCGACAACGACAAGACAGCCTATAGGGAGGAGGTCAGAGACCTGGTCGTGTGGTGCCAGGACAACAACCTCTCCCTCAACGTGACCAAGACAAAGGAGATGATTGTGGACTACAGGAAAAGGAGGACCGAGCACGCCAACATTCTCATCGACGGGGCTGTAGTGGAGCAGGTTGAGAGCTTCAAGTTCCTTGGTGTCCACATCCCCAAGAAAAAAACATGGGGACATTAAAGACAGTTGTGAAGAGGGCACAACAAAACCTATTCTCCCTCAGGAAACTGAAAAGTTTTGGCATGGGGCCTCAGATCCTCAAAAGGTTCTACAACAGCACCATCGAGAGCATCCTGACAGGTAGCATCACTGCCTGGTATGGCAACTGGGCCAAGCTTCCTGCCATTCAGGACCTCTATACCAGGCGGTGTCAGAGGAAGGCCCTAAAAATTGTCAAAGACTCCAGCCACCCAAGTCATAGACTGTTCTCTCTGCTCCCGCATGGCAAGAGGTACCGGAGCACCACGTCTAGGTTCAAGAGGCTTCTAAACAGCTACTACCCCCAAGCCATAACACTCCTGAACATCTAATCAAATGGCTATCCCACCCCCACCCCCCAACACACACACATACACACACACACCTTTTTACGCCGCTGCTACTCTCTGTTATTATCTATGCATAGTCACTTTAATAACTCTACCTATTACCTCAATTACCTCGACTAACCGGTGCCCCCACACATTGACTCTGTACCAGTAGCCCCCTGTATATAGCCTCTTTATTGTTATTTTACTGCTGCTCTTTAACTACTTGTTACTTTTATTTCTTATTCTTATTCATATTTTTTAAACTGCATTGTTGGTTAGGGTCTTGTAAGTAAGCATTTCACTGTAATGTCTACCTACACCTGTTGTATTCAGCACATGTGACTAATACAATTCGATTTGATTTGATTTGAACTGCACACATACACAACCTTTGTCTCATTTCTCTCAAGGCTTAAAAATCCTTCTTTAACCTGTCTCCTCCCCTTCATCTACAGTGATTGAAGTGGATTTAACAAGTGACATCAATAAGGGATCATAGCTCTCACTGGGATTCACCTGGTCAGTCAATGTCATGGAAGGAGCAGGTGTTCTTAATGTTTTGTACACTCAGCGTATACTCCACACCTGAAAGCCTTATGGGCCTACACCTTCAAATAAGCATTGGCATTTAATCAAACAGTTCTTGGAAATAATGTAAAATACACCACCCCTGTCCTTTTTATGCCTCATCCTCTCTCTCCCTTTCTAGTAATATTCCTGCAAGCCTTACTTACACAAATCAAAACTCTTCTTGGAAATACCAACTCCTGTCCTCACTGTAAAACATCCCTCAGCTCGAGAGGCAGTCTCCTCCTTCCTGTGCCCAGTGTAATTGCTTCATTAGAATCGGTGAGGAGTCTTTGTCTGGAGGCCGGGGAGATTAAATAAGGGCTCTAGGTGGTTTTTCTCTCTCAGACACTTGTCTCTGGGCAGCTAGGATTCCACTCTGGAATTTCTAATAATGCTGCACTCTCTCTCTCCAATAAAGCCGTAAAGTCAAGAACATCAAACAGAGAAATGAAGCCTGGTGAATCCTCTCTCCTCCACCGTAGAGCCAGAGGCAAGCCACAGATACTGTCTGTATTGTTTCCATATTTGGCTATTTCTACTGCCTAGACAATAATGTGCTGTAAGTACATTTGGCCATTTGTTTCTCACAATCACCACTAGATATCTAATGTTCTGAGGTTTTTAAGGTGATGCCAGCCACTAGGTGATGTGCTACGCTCGTAAAATCTTGTGAGGGAAAACACTGAAGCAGGAACAGCAAAAATGAAGTCAAAAGACCGTTGAGAATGAGTAAAAATGTATAATATATATCTCCATGTAAAATGTCTAAATCTACCGTGCCTAAAAATGTAATAGTGGGCCTTTTGAGGAAGATTTCCAGGGGGCCTCTTGATGTAAACTGAGATTGTAAGCCATGATTAATATAAGCCATGATTCATGTGTGGTATTATAGTGTTACATTTACAGCACTGAGGTAGACCAGGTGGCCTCAAACCTTCTAGAGCAGCCTTCAAAGTTACCCAGTGTTTTCCCTAGATTATAATCCAGACGAGGCACAAAAGACCCCCTAAAACAACACCCAGGGCCTGTTGAAATAACATTTTCAATTTAAACCCATTGAAGTCAAATACTTTTAAAGCAGAAGGGGAATAGAGCTAAGTGAACCCTCCTCGACCTATAAAAAGACAGGGGAAACACTTTGAGTTGACTACTACCAGTGGCGCATGGAAGGAAGATATCAACGCATATGGACTCACGTGATGACGAGCGA
Source organism: Oncorhynchus gorbuscha (assembly GCF_021184085.1). Classification (NCBI taxonomy): domain Eukaryota; kingdom Metazoa; phylum Chordata; class Actinopteri; order Salmoniformes; family Salmonidae; genus Oncorhynchus; species Oncorhynchus gorbuscha. The sequence continues at coordinate 48,099,855 of NC_060195.1, forward strand.
GGTGGCGAAGAGCAGTGTGGTGAGCAGGCCCCGTTGGCAGTCTGCGTTCTTCCGCTGGCGCTGGTGCATCTCGCCACCACAGTTGTCGCAGCAGCGGCACAGGCAGAAGAAGAGGCCGACCAGGGGCAGCAGGACCATGAAGAGCAGGCCGAGCACAGCACACACCACGAAACCTGTCTCATAGTAGATGGCCTGAAGAGAAAAGGAGGAGTGGAGGGGGAGAGAGGGGGATGAGGGGAGAGGGGGAAGGAGAGAGAGGGAGTGAGGAGAGGGGTAGAAGTAGAGAGGGAGGAGTAGATGAGTCTAGAATGATGATGAGAGGCCACAGTTGGCATTGACAACACTTTACATGAATGCTAAGAGGAACGTTTAAAAAATATATATGTTATTAAACACAGTACATAGTACTCTATAGCCATGTTTGACAGTTTTTGCAATTTGGCCACAAAGCTGGACAACAGCGACGGCTGTGGAGATGTTATCCTCAGAATCAATGCCAAATGTGTGACGTGTCAAGCCAGTGGACACAGCACAGTGATGCCATTTGACATCATTTCTGCGTCAGTGTGATTTTTATTCTATTACATTCTATGCAGCAAACATGATAGCAGGAATAATGCCATACACAATGTCAAATCAATAGAAACATAAATTGAATTACACTTAGCATCAAAACAGCTTTAAATAAGGGCAGATCATCACAAAGGACACGCATTAAATCAAAAATAAAAAGGAGACAGAAATCTTTAGTTCAATAGGTACAATTTGCCTAAGGAATTTGGGACAAATTCTAGTGAAGGGGGAAGTAAGAATTAGTGCTACTAATGATACTTCAGAAGTAGAAATGCTTCTTCAGTTAGCTAGGGGTGGGGTAGCTAGGTGAGATGGGGTAGGGGTAATGACCATATGTGACCTGATTCATGAAACTAGGCGTATGTCGCAAGTCACGATTTCACAGGAGAGCCGTTTGAACATAAAACATATTTTTTTTTTTATCAAAATGCGTTTTTTGGGGCAGAAATGCCTTCTAGAACATGTGAACTTTCATGTGCCTTAATAACAAACTTGTATGCCATCTGTAAATATGAATAGAATGGTTAAATTACGAGCCTTGTTGGTTGAGTCAAGAGAAAAAGGGTTGGCCTTCCTACTAGCCATGATTGGCTGAGATAATGAGTGGGCTGGAGTTCGAATTGGTTTGCCATATTGAAGGCTTCTGTCTATTTGTGCTCATCAGTCTGTTTTGGTAATCCTGTCAAACGCGGCTTCTTTAAAATTGTTTTGTGTAGTGGAGCTGCATAAGTGTTGCTCTCCGCTTTCTGGAGGATCAAGTTTTGAAATCAGTGGAATTGGAGTATACTCCAATTCCACAATTTTAAAGAAGCCGCTAAAGAGACGGAGAAAACACCTGTCTCCGGATTACGTCTTCAAACTAAGGGCAACTGTGGTATGGCATTCCTGACATGGAGACGCGTCCATCATGCATGATGATATATACAGCTATTATTTTCAGATATTTCACGTGTCTAATTTTGACAGAAAGTGGTTTCATTTCAATCTAAAGTGTATTGTTAGCTAGCTAGCTAACATTAGCTGGCTGGCTCCCTAGCTGACGTTACTATTTGTTTCCCAAGGTCGTTTGCTTTTCTAGTTATAGCCTAATGTTAGCTAGCTAACATTGGACCTGGTTGGTTAGCTCCCAGCACTGTGGTATTGTTGGCACTTTGTTCATTGTTGTTTAACTAGCTAACGTTAGCTGGCTGGCTCATAGCTAACGTTACGTGATGTGTGGGATCTTAAACGTTGTTTACCTAGCTAGGTTCATTGTTTACCTAGCCAGCTAGCTATATGTCTTAAGCTAAAGTGTACTGTCAGCTGACTGGCTACCTAGCGGACATTATTATTCCTTTCCCAGAGGTGTTTGCTTTTCTAGTTAGAGCCTAATGTTAGGCATTGTTGACACTTTGTTCATTGTTGTTTAACTAGCTAACGTTAGCTGGCTGGTTCGTTAGCTAAAGTTACATGACGTGTGTACAACACCCGTTGAATATGGCCGGTGTCAGTAAACGTCTGCAAAAAATCGTAATGAAATTGTTGCCAGCAGAGCTGGTTAGGCTGTTTTCATGTTATCCATAGGTAAACAAATCATTGGCCAGAGCATCAAGTGTGCACTCCGAGAGCGAATCGAGATGGGTCGGGCTAAAGCTTAAGAGGGTGTGAACGATGCTGAATGGGTGTAGACAAAGAGGAGTTCTTCACTAGATACCAAAACATTCAAAGGCGATTTTCTCAAAAATGAGTTTACAATTTGATCAACTGTCATAGCAGAATTATTTTCCCATTGTTCCTCAAATGCAGTGTATGATATACAATGTTGTAGCCCTTAGTCTCTACTTTTATCCAACGTAAAAAACACCATTTCACGTTTTGCTACATGAGACCGAATCCTGGTGCGGAGTCACACATAGGCTTGAGCACATGGGGCCGAACTTGAGAGCACTCAAATGATCCTGTTGGTTATCGTGAACACTGTCTCCCATCTCTCCTTGTTATGTAAGGCTGCCGTCCCACTGATCTCCTCCTATGTCAACTGAAGTAAGTGAGGGCTTTGAAAATTGGAAAAATCTGGGATCTGTAATTCCTGCACCTTATGTAACTTGTCACAATGATGTTCAATGGGCTGCTTTGTTATGAGAGGATCAAAGGGGTCGCTATCAAAACGTCTGAATGACTTGGGCTCTTCTCGTGGCTTTCCCTACTGATTCTCTCTAATCTTCATATTTTTAAAGGGCAACTGCACTTCCTGATTTGGTTTATTACGAAATGCTAGCGGCCAACATTGAAATCAAACTGAAATCAAAGTTGGTCTTGGGGTGTGGTTTGATGTGGGTGTCTCTTGTGTGTGTTTGCGGGTGGGAAGTGTTAGCCAGATTATTCTGCCAATTAGCTTCAACTAGGCGACTGTGGCAAAGTTGGTTTGACATTGGATAGCCTATCTACGGGGCTTGTTAGGGACGATCAATAAATGACACAATGTAAATTAGACAATATTTTCCTGTAAGCACAACTTTTAGTTTTCTCATTAAACGCTTTCAATATTTGTTCCAATGGCAAATTTTGACACTAATAAGCATCTAAATTGGAACATAGTGGCTGTTCAGTAACATCCTAAACATGACATTAGAGCTCTGGCTGTTCACTTCTCAGTGCTGTCAGGGTTTTGACTGAGAGACAATTCAGAACCTGAGCACTGCGCGCGACAAGAAGTCCCCCCCATCCCTCCCGATAATTTGTGCAATTTAAGCAAATGTTTTGTTGTCTGAGTGAGGGAAATGCTGTAAATGAAGATGACTCAATGGACTGTACTTTGAAAGATGAGAAGCTGAGGATTATAATAAATACCGCTTTGATGTCATAAAAGTATGCCAAACACTTCATATTACCAAATCATAAAACTCATGTCATATACAGTGTCAACGTTTATGATCACTATGTTTGATGTACAGTTACAAGATGACATGTTGTCATACCCTGGGTTGTTCTGAACAGAATGAGCCTGTTTGTTTATTGTGAGGAAAGTTTGCCGTGGCACACACACCTGAATGCACTCATGACTCCATTCTATGCCCACCAAAATGACCATCTGCTTCTCTGAATTGCCTTGTAAAAGCCTAACACTGTAATATCATATTTTATAACTTAGCTAGTCATGTTGGCAATAGAACAAGCTTTCAAATCATGCCCATCTCAACCAGATTTGGATTTATAACGGACAGTTTTTGGATTGCGAAAACAACAACAGTAATTGTGTGACGGCGGGGATGCATAGTTGTGTTCCAAAGTAAACAACGATAGGTGTGTTTGCTCTAGTTCATCAACGGCACAGCTAGGAGAGCTCAAAAAAAGTACCTTATAGTTGGACACTTCTTTTGAGTCATAAAAGTGCATCAAAATTGCTTACGAACTGTGCAAGCTTTGGAGAGGTGTGTGGCCACTTGGAGACACCAGTTAGTCCTCTCACTCAAACCCTTGTAATTGTTTTGTCTTATCTTGCATCTACCCCACATTTTACATGAATAATCTTATGTTACAGAATGTAAAATATATTTTTAAATGTTGTTGCCAACAAATGCGGTGAAAAGTACAGTAAATGTCAAATGCACGTAAAATAAACAGTGTAATGTTTGGATTCAGTCTTGTGTCAGGTGAACTGTTGTGTACAGTCATGGCCAAAGGGTTTGAGAATGACACAAATATTAATTTCCACAAAGTTTGCTTCTTCAGTGTCTTTAGATATTTCTTTCAGATGTTACTATGGAGTACTGAAGTATACGAGCATTTTATACGTGTCAAAGGCTTTTATTGACAATTACATGAAGTTGATGCAAAGAGTCAATATTTGCAGCGTTGACCCTTCTTTTTCAAGACCTCTGCAATCCGCCCTGGCATGCTGTCAATTAACTTCTGGGCCACATCCTGACTGATGGCAGCCCATTCTTGCATAATCAATGCTTGGAGTTTGTGGGTTTTTGTTTGTCCACCTGCCTCTTGAGGATTGACCACATGTTCTCAATGGGATTAAGGTCTGGGGAGTTTCCTGGACATGGACCCACAATATCGATGTTTTGTTACCCAAGCCACTTAGTTATCACTTTTGCCTTATGGCAAGGTGGTCCATCATGCTGGAAAAGGCATTGTTCATCACCAAACTGTTCCTGGATGGTTGGGAGAAGTTGCTCTCGGAGGATGTGTTGGTACCAATCTTTATTCATGTCTGTGTTCTTAGGCAAAATTGTGAGTGAGCCCACTCCCTTGGCTGAGAAGCAGCCCCACACATGAATGGTGTCAGGATGCTTTACTGTTGGCATGACACAGGACTGATGGTAGCGCTCACCTTGTCTTCTCCGGACAAGCTTTTTTCCGGATGCCCCAAACAATCGGAAAGACTTTACCCCAGTCCTCAGCAGTCCAATCCCTGTACCTTTTGCAGAATATCAGTCTGTCCCTGATGTTTTTCCTAGAGAGAAGTGGCTTCTTTGCTGCCCTTCTTGACACCAGGCCATCCTCCAAAAGTATTTGCCTCACTGTGCGTGCAGATGTACTCACACCTGCCTGCTGCCATTCCTGAGCAAGCTCTGTACTGGTGGTTCCCCGATCCTGCAGCTGAATCAAGTTTAGGAGATGGTCCTGGCGCTTGCTGGACTTTCTTGGGCACCCTGAAGCATTCTTCACAACACTTTAACTGCTCTCCTTGACGTTCTTGATGATCCGATAAATGGTTGATTTAGGTGCAATCTTATCCTTGCCTGTGAAGCCCTTTTTGTGCAAAGCAATGATGACGGCACGTGTTTCCTTGCAGATAACCCAATGGATGGCAGAGGAAGAACAATGATTCCAAGCACCACCCTCCTTTTGAAGCTTCCAGTCTGTTATTCGAACTCAATCAGCATGACAGAGTGACCTCCAGCCTTGTCCTCGTCAACACTCACACCTGTGTTAACGAGAGAATTACTGACATGATGTCAGCTGGTCCTTTTGTGACAGAGCTGAAATGCAGTGGAAATGTTTTTTGGGGGATTCAGTTCATTTGCATGGCAAAGAGGGACTTTGCAATTAATTGCAATTCATCTGATCACTCTTCATAACATTCTGGAGTATATGCAAATTGCCATCATACAAACTGAGGCAGCAGATTTTGTGAAAATTAATATTTGTGTCATTCTCAAATCTTTTGGCCGTGACTGTACTCACCTTCGGTCTAATAATTTTCCCATTATCTCCAAACTGTTCCATTTCAATTGCTACCATGTTTATGCATACTTTTTTGGATATTTCTTCTGCAAATTCGCCACGTGATTTACACCTGGTTTGAAAATGGAGTTACGAGAAAAAAAGTAAGCAGTTGCACTTGTTTCATGCGTCAGTAACCTCCATTAGCCACTAAATGCGGTTATAATGAACAGATTGGTTTCTGTTTTCTCCCTACAAATGTGTGTCTATTCTTTGAACGGTTTAAGCAACAAAAAAATATTACGCCCCCGTCACTGAATGATCATCTCAGCAACACGTATGTGTCTTCTGTTTCTCTCGAGCCTCACAGGACTCATTAGCACAGAGTGGACAAGACCAGGCACGAAATCAGACTGGTGGGAAAAGAATACCGTCAATTATGATGTTTTTTTTATCTACACAGAATATAATAACAAATTATTGCCTGATGATCTTTTGAAATTCCCAATACCTTTCTGATGCATTTCAGTCACTTCAAACCAGACTTCCTTCAGATTGAAATTCTGTCAAAAGTACTGTCAGACTGATTTGTAATAGACTGTCAATAGCCCCAATTTTAAAAAAGTAAACATCCGGCTTTGGTTACATCCTTCTTTTTTTTTACATGATGGATCGCAATTTTGAAAAAAAATCTAAATGGGTCGCTGATCCGAAACAGTTGGGGTGCCCCTGGGTGAACATATTGTCCCATGTACATTGTGTAATTTACCGATGGACTCTTAACTAGCCCCATAGGGATATCCAAAGTCAACCCAAATTGACCACGAGCATTACGATTGGGTCGCGTGTAGCTGCACCCTGAATTGATAATGACTTGTGTGCTGCCCGATGTGGGCATGTGGTCAGGGTTAAAACAAACCCAACCTTCATTTACACTGTGATACAGTAACGGCCACAAGTTTCACAAAATTCCAAAATGATCCTAATTGCACTTTGTCGTCAATTTTGACAGTAGAATAAATGTTTTTCTGACTCATATCGAATGCCACATGGGCTCAAATCTAGTTGGAACCTCTTTCCTTTCCTCTCCTGCTAATTTCGACATCTTTGGGGACCGTTTCTAAATCTCCAGCTGCTCAGTTAATCCAACTTTCAAAGCCACTATTTGGCTGAGTAAGGCTCATTGGGTGTCAGTCAGGTAGTACCTGGAGGCTATGGATAAAGAAAAACCCTGTCTTACCTAAAGCCCCCTTCGCCCTGGCTTATTTTTCTCCACATTATTAGACGTGGTAAATCTCAGAGCTGGAGGGAATATGTGACTTTCACTATAATGAATGTAGCAGCCATGTCTGACCAGCCCTGACGGTTTGGCCTCATTATTTGCCCGGTTTCGTTTGTCTTTGTTGAGGGTTCTGCACGTCCACTACAGTCTCGTTTAGATGGATCTTTCTGTCAAATGCCCACAAATACCCACAGCTGTTTGAACTGGGTGGCAACTGGCAAGGGCACTTTGTGTAACTCAACGCTATGTGATCTGATTAATTCTCAAGGTTAAGATCCCAGGTGGGCCGTCCGCTACTCGCTTGCTACTGGCATTTATTCAATTAGGGATGAAAACACAGACACACAGCCATTCTCTCAGTGCATAACGAGGAGAGAAATGTTCTCACCAGAATAACTGTCCGATTTCCAGAGAGTGTATCACAGGATGGTAAAGGTAGCAGTAAACTGTCATCTCTGTCCAATCCTCACCAACAACCCTTTACATGGTTAAAACGGCGCTCTAAAGACTGCCCTTGACATAATGGTAAGAGATATGATGATAAGCATCTTAGGAATTAACTGGAGTTCTGGCCACGTCAGCACATGTAGGGCTCAAGTGAGGCTCGGCATGGCAATGGTTTGACTGGCTGTCTGGGAGAGAAGAGGGGACACCTGAAACCCCACCTCTTTAAGGAATACCTAGGATGGTTTGATGCACTATTGTAAAGTGGTTGTTCCACTGGATGTCATAAGGTGAATGCACCAATTTGTAAGTCGCTCTGGATAAGAGCGTCTGCTAAATGACTTAAATGTAAATGTAAATGAGGGGAAAACACACTGCAGAGGATTCAGGAAACTACACGGTTGCCATCGAAATCCCTGGTCCGAAACAAATCTGACCCTTTAGGAAATTGCTCATACACAGTTATTGTGCCTGTTATTGTACGACTAGCATGATCATTATTAATGAAGGCACTTAATATGGTATAGTACAAACCCATATGAACCCATTGGGTATACAGTGACTGTCATATAACTTTGACTGGATTTCCAATGATGAACATAACCACAAGTAGTTTCCAAGACTCCCAGCCCAGCTGGCAAAATATGTCATGGGAAGTGCCAAGTAATGACATCATTTTCTAATTGAAATCCTTTTTTTGTTTGTTTTGTTTTTTGGGTTGAAGAGATGCCAAATAACCACAGCACAATCAGTGAAAGAGGTATTTTTCCCAGTATGCTAAAAAGATGGGTAAAAAAAATGTCATTTTGCCACGCGTGTACAACCTGACGTTATCATTGCGAAGTCTGACATCATTGCAAGCAGTTTTGCCCGCTGTGGCAGTTCAACAGATGTGATGGCAGGGAGAGCTAAAGGGATGCTAGATGGGTGAGGGGTAGGGTGGGGAAGGACATGGACCAGACAGGTGAACGAAGTTAAAGGAAGCTAGGTGGTGTGCAGACTTTACCTGGAGCGTCAGAACAATGTTCTCTGGCTGAGGGTTGCCAAGTCAGATGAAGAAGGCATGCAGAAGACAAAGCCAACGCAGAGTCAAAGAAAGGGCAAAGCCATACAAACCAAATAATGAAGCAGAAAATCAAACTTAAAATTGACATGCATATCCAGACATTTGCACACAGAGAGCATCTACAGGCTCTAATATATTATTGTACACTCCATCTTTGAAGTCGTTTCAACGTTTTGGCATGCCATTGACTGGGGGGGGGGGGGGGGGGCTTCAAAACAGTTTAATCCTGATTAATAAATAAATCATTGAAGTTCTGTCTGGAAACTTTCTAACACTTTTCTTCTGAAGATTCGGGAGAAACCTAGATCTTCAAAGAAAACGAGTTGTTAATTAAAGCTATTTATTAGACAAAAACACAACTAATTTCTCCCTCTGTTTGTTTTCATACACAGTGCCAGAGGCAATTACTGTTTTTCCAGTGTACTAACACAAAGGACGGCCATACCTTGGCTTCCACAAGCAATTAACACATTGCTTTAGAACAGAAAGGGTGGTGCCAATTTCGCAACATCTGAAATATGCGTCGTTTCAGTATCATAAGAAAAACTGTGACACTAATAAGAATGTGAAATCATAAAAACGTGTGAACAACCACAGGCAACCATCAAACATAGAGTGTGTGCACAAACACACACTTACCTTCTGATACTCCGACTGAATGGCTCCAAATTTATCCTTGGCGACTTTGATGACGAGATCTGAAACAACATGGAGGAAACAGACACAGTGTGAAGCCCCCTTGTCACAGCTCAGCAAAGTCATAGTTGGTTACGCAACATCATGTTCCCCCCCCATAAGTACAGTACAGAAACGTTTACAACACAACCTCCCGAGGACCACCTTTACCCTCTAAATTGTACAGTAGTAAATCATATACCATATCCATAGGGATTCAGTCAAAGAGATACAAAATAATAGTCTTTATTTAATTATGTGTGTTCAGCAAAGCTATCCACTGATCTGGAAAACAGAAGGCTATTGCATCTTCACTAGCGGTGGATGAAACCTTATAGTAACTGCAGAACTGTAGACATCCACTTTTACTATGGACATGTTGAAGTAAAAATGTATTGTGCAGGTCAAATCTAAACACATAACAAAGCTATAAAGATATTTATATATTTTTAAATATACGAAAGCTGTTCAGATTACGAGGCAAAAAAATCCAAAAGAACCCTTCAGTTCAATGTGAGGACAACATAGCCACTGATGTTATTTTGTTAGGAGTCAAACTGACATGAGGCCGAAAGCAAAGTCATGAAGTGAAAGGGTCAAGCACCACGCTTTCATGAAGTGAAAGGGTCAAGCACCACGCTTTCATGAAGTGAAAGGGTCAAGCACCACGCTTTCATGAAGTGAAAGGGTCAAGCACCACGCTTTCATGAAGTGAAAGGGTCAAGCACCACGCTTTCATGAAGTGAAAGGGTCAAGCACCACGCTTTCGTGAAGTGAAAGGGTCAAGCACCACGCTTTCGTGACGTGAAAGGGTCAAGCACCACACTTTCGTGACGTGAAAGGGTCAAGCACCACACTTTCATGAAGTGAAAGGGTCAAGCACCACACTTTCATGAAGTGAAAGGGTCAAGCACCACACTTTCGTGACGTGAAAGGGTCAAGCACCACACTTTCATGAAGTGAAAGGGTCAAGCACCACACTTTCATGAAGTGAAAGGGTCAAGCACCACACTTTCGTGACGTGAAAGGGTCAAGCACCACACTTTCATGAAGTGAAAGGGTCAAGCACCACGCTTTCATGCAGTGAAAGGGTCAAGCACCACACTTTCGTGACGTGAAAGGGTCAAGCACCGTTTCCGCGGACGTCATATTACTGAGACACACTGCCAAAGACAAAAATACTGCGACAACATTCTCCAAGATTGCCTCTCCTCCAACCCACTCGATGCCCTCTCTATGTGGCATATTGGGGGCATGAGCTTGATAGAGCATGGAGTGGGGTACTCTTCCCACAGCTATTTGACCTGCAGCGGGGTTGTTCATTTCTCACAAATGATGACAGCGTAGAGCAATGCTTCTCAGAGGCTTAAAGTGCCCTGGAATGAGATGGAAAAAGAAAGACAAGGGGCTTTCCTTTGCTGCAATGCAGTTTTTTTATATCACAGGCAGAAATAGACAAAAAAAATGCTAATAAAGACACGCTAAGGAGGGAGGGAATCGTTGACAGGCACCTTTTTTTTTTTAGCAAAGATGGGCCATCTATTATTTAAAGGATGGGCTGTGTTTTAAGAGGAGGAGGTCGCTTCGGGCTTCTCTTTCACCCAATTATTCTTGCTTTTATGAAGATCTGAGTGGCAAACTAACACGGGTTCCATGGAAAACCTACTTCATTGTCTTTGTCTTGACATTAAATTGTGTTGAAATTAGGACATGTTCGCATCTGATTGGCGCGTACATCCCTGTCCTTACCAGAAAATAGTTATTAGTAAAAATTATTTTGACACATTGCTCACGTTTCCCCCATTGCTTTCCCCCCCAGAGTTGAAAAGTGAATCTAAGACCTCTGGTTTCACTTTTCTGACGGTTCAATTTGACATTGAATCGACCACTGTCAATATCCCCTCACATTCTGATAAAGGGGGAAATCCATTAACCAGGTAAGTGGGTTTGCTGACCAAACCGGCCGCGTTGTGTGTGCGAGTGTTGCAAAATACATTTACAGATGTTTTTCCATTTTAGAGCTTGACGCGATGCAAGTCTCGCCTCTCCCATCTACTGATTGTTTTTTTTAACGAACATATACCCTTGAAAGATGAACGAGGTCCACAATTCACACCAGTTCAGTCCACTCCGGTTCACTCCACTCCAGTTGTACCTTAAAGTTGGTTGCCAACCGCCATATCAAATCCACAGAAGAAGAAAGATGAACGAGGAGAGATTAAGAAAACTAACAGAAAACTAACTAGGTTTCCCCTTTGTATCTGTAGATTAATTGTCAGAGTGGGGAACACACCATTTTGTATGACTCTAAATGGGTAAAAATTCTAAAAAGATGCAGCTAAAAAAAAGACCATATGCATTTCAGGTAAAATAACAACCCAATGTCTACCTCCCTGGACAAATTAGCTAGGAACAGTAAGGTAGCTAAATGTCCATGAATGTTATTACTATGTTTGGTTCACAGTTGACTTTGGTATTTTAACCTGCGTGTCATGAATGTGTCTGGTGGGATAGACAGAGCCAGTTTGGTCAGCCTGTTACAGATACCTTCTGTGTAATCACATTAGCTAGCTACCTACAGTACATATCAGGGTAGAGGGGCTGGCCTGCATAGCAAGCAGCAGCAGCTTAAAAGTAGTAATCATATGGGGGGGGGTGAATTTAAAATATATTAGGATACATGTGCAATGTAAAAAGAAAATTGGCCATATAAGGTATTTCAAAAACATGTTAAATACATTCCAACATATATTACGGAATGTATATAGAAATGTATGAAACATGTAACTCAAAATATATGTTAAATGCATTGGGAGAAGTATTTAATGTATTTCAAAATAATTTAATGAAATACATTAAAACAATATTTTCACCTGTACTTCACAATTTATTTAGAAAAGAAATGTTAAATCCATTTGGAAATGTTTTGTGAAATATATTACATTTGATTGTATTTTTAAGAAATGCAGTATATGTTTACATTAAAATGTATGGCTGATAAAATACATTTGGCAAATCACATTGTTCTGAAATTGTGACTGTCTTAACAATGGAGCTATTTAGTATCACATGCATTTATGTCAGTCTCATTAAGACTGTAGTACTGGCAGTGTACAAGCTCAAACTGTATTGACAGAGTACATAGCACATGAACTGGCATGACACTTTTGCCCATGGGTGGCAAAAAGAAGGCTAACCCAAGGCCAAAAACTCCAACAAGCCATGCCTCCAGATCCTCTAATAGGCTGCAATATACAGTGCATTAGGTTAGAATTCAGACATTATCCAATTTATTTTACGCTACAGCTTATTCTAAATGGATTAAATGCCCCCCCCCATCAAACTACACACAATACACCATAATGACAAAGCAAAAACAGTTTTTTAGAAATTTGTCCAAATTCATAAAAAACAACAACTGAAATATCACATTTCCATAAGTATTCAGACCCTTTACTCAGTACTTTGTTGAAGCACCTTTGGCAGCGGTTACAGCCTCGAGTCTTCTTGGGTATGACGCTACAAGCTTGGCACATGTGTATTTGGGGAGTTTCTCCCATTTTTCTCTGCAGATCCTGTCAAGCTCTGTCAAGTTGGATGGGGAGCTATGCTGCACACCTATTTCCAGGACTCTCCAGAGATGTTTGATCGGGTTCAAGTCCGGGCTCTGGTTGGGCCACTCAAGGACATTCAGAGACTAGTCCCGAAGCCACTCCTGCACTGTCTTGTCTGTGTGCTTAAGGTCATTATCCTGTTGGAAGATGAACCTGCGACCCAGTCTGAGGTCCTGAAAGCTCTGTAGCAAGTTTTCATCAAGGATCTCTCTGTACTTTACTCCGCTCATCTTTCCCTCCATCCTGACTAGTCTCCCAGTCCCTGCCGCTGAAAAACAACCCCACAGCATGATGCTGTGACCACCATGCTTCACCATAGGGATGGTGCCAGGTTTCCTCCAGACGTGACAGTTGAATTCAGGTCAAAGAGATCAATCTTGGTTTCATCAGATTACAGAATCTTGTTTCTCATGGTCTGAGTCTTTAGGTGCCTTTTGGCAAACTCCAAGCGGGCTGTAATGTGCCTTTTACTGAGGAGTGGCTTCAGTCTGGCCACTTTACCATAAAGGCCTGATTGGTGGAGTGCTGCAGAGGTGGTTGTCCTTCTGGAAGGTTCACACATCTCCACAGAGGAACTCTAGAGCTCTGTCTATGTGACCATCACCTACCTGACCAAGGCCCTTCTCCCCGGATAACTCAGTTTGGCGGGGCGGCCAGCTCTAGGAAGAGTCTTGGTGGTTCCAAACTCCTTCCATTTAAGAATGATGGATGCCACTGTGCTGTTGGGGACCTTCAATGCTGCAGAATTGTTTTGGTACCCTTCCCCAGATCTGTACCTCAACAGAATCCTGTCTCGGCGCTCTATGGACAATTCCTTCGACCTCATGGTTTGGTTTTAGCTCTAGAATGCACTGTCAACTGTGGGACCTTATATAGACAAGTGTGTGCATTTCCAAATCATGTCCAATCAATTGAATTGACCACAAGTGGACTCCAATCAAGTTGTAGAAACATGTCAAGGATGATCAATGGAAACAGGATCCACCTGAGCTCAATTTCGAGTCTCATAAACATTTTTAAAAACCCTGTTTTCGCTTTGTCTTTATGCGGTATTGCTGAGTATTTTAGAAGAAAAAAAATATTATAAGGATTTGACATAACAAAATGTGGAAGGGATCTGAATTCTTCCTGAAGGAACTGTATTTTGACAAAAATGTATTTTTATTGTACTTGACGCATACCAAAAGCAAAAAATGCACTTAAATGGATTTAAATCACTACAAAAATGACTACAAACATTATCGGTGATTTAATTAAGCTGAGGAGAGGCACTTATTGTTGTCTATACCATATAAAATATGTAACATGAGATTATTTTTCTCCATAACTTCAATTATATCACTGGCTTGGTGGACCAATTTCTTTTCTCCTGTAGCTAGGTTTTCATTCAATTGCCGACAGATTTTCATGTGAATATTAAAACATCTGCATAAAGCAATATGCACATTTTCCCACCAGGGATGTTTCCATCAAACTGAAATATTGCGAATAAAAGGCTGTGCATGATGATGTAGTGCACATAAAAAAAAACTTTGTGGTTAAATTACAATACAAAATACTAGTTAAATGGATTTCCATTGCATTTTCAACTGTAGTGACGGTTTTGTCACAAAAACTGTTGCCTTATATAGCAAATGTGCCCACTTTGGACTTGGCACGTGTGCTCTAGCCAACAGCTCGCAGAGAGAGTGTGGGTATTGGTAGACTACGTACAGTTGAAGTTGGAAGTTTACATACACTTAGGTTGGTGTCATTAAAACTTGTTTTTCAAACACCACAAATTTCTTGTTAACAAACTATTGTTTTTGTCAGGTCGGTTAGGGCATCTACTTTGTGCATGACACAAGTCATTTTTCCAACAATTGTTTACAGACAGATTATTTCACTTATCATTCACTGTATTTCCAGTTGGTCAGAAGTTTATATACACTAACATGACTGTGCCTTTAAACAGCTTGGAAAATTCCAGAAAATTATGTAATGTCTTTAGAAGCTTCTGAGAGGCTAATCATCACATCATTTGAGTCAATTGAAGGTGTACCTGTGGATGTATTTCAAGGCCTACCATCAAACTCAGTGCCTCTTTTCTTGACATCATAGGAAAATCAAAAGAAATCAGCCAAGGCCTGGTCCATCCTTGGGAGCAATTTCCAAACACCTGAAGTTACCACGTTCATCTGTACAAACAATAGTACACAAGTTTAAACACCATGGGACCACGCAGCTGTCATACTGCTCAGGAAGGAGACACGTTCTGTCTCCTAGAGATGAATGTACTTTGGTGCAAATCAATCCCAGAACAACAGACAAGGACCTTGTGAAGATGCTGGAGGAAACAGGGACAAAGGTATCTATATCCACAGTAAAAACGAGTCTCATGTCGACATAACCTGAAAGGCCACTCAGCAAGGAAGAAGCCACTGCCCCAAAACCGCCATAAAAAAGCCAGACTACGGTTTGCAACTGCACATGGGGACAAATATCGTTCTTTTTGGAGAAATGTCCTCTGGTCTGATGAAACAAAAACAAAACTGTTTGGCCTTAATGACCATCGTTATGTTTGGAGGAAAAAGGGGGAGGCTTGCATGCCAACCGTGAAGCACGGGGGTGGCAGCATCATGTTGTGGGGGTGCTTTGCTGCAGGAGGGACTGGTGCACTTCGCAAAATAAATGGCATCACAATTATGGATATATTGAAGCAACATCTCAAGACATCAGTCAGGAAGTTCAAGCTTGGTCGCAAATGGGTCTTCCAAATGGACAATGACCCCAAACATACTTCCAAAGTTGTGGCAAAATGGCTTAAGGACAACAAAGTCAAGGTATTGAAGTGGCCATCACAAAGCCCTGACCTCAATTCTATAGAAAATTTGTGGGCAGAACTGAAAAAGTGTGTGCGAGCAAGGAAGCCTACAAACCTCACTCAGTTACACCAGCTCTGTCAGGAGGAATGGGCCAAAATTCACCCAACGTATTGTGGGAAGCTTGTGGAAGGTTACCCTAAATGTTTGACCCAAGTTAAACAATTTAAAGGCAATGCTACCAAATACTAATTGTATGTATGTATGTAAACTTCTGACCCACTGGGAATGTGATGAAAGAAATAAAAGATTAAATCAATCATTCTCTCTACTATTATTCTGACATTTCACATTCTTAAAATAAAGTGGTGATCCTAACTGACCTAATACAGGGAATGTCTACTTGGATCAAATGTCAGGAATTGTGAAAAACTGAGTTTAAATTAATTTGGCTAAGGTGTATGTAAACTTCAGACTTCAACTGTACATTATGAGATTATTATGGATAAGGGCAAGATTATTTGTATTTTTCAAACAGCAGCCGAATATTGATCATCAACATAGTAACAGAGTAACTGTACCTAAATGGAGTAGTGTGTATGTATGGATGTGATGGATTCATTCATTTCATGCCCTATTATAAGGCATAAAGTTATCATGTTAAGGTAAGACCCAGATGCAGACAACGTCAAGTTAACATTTTAATAAGCCAACAGGGACAGGCAAAAGACAAGTCAAGGACAATAATCCAGATAGCTGGGGCAAAGGTACTGGACGGCAGGCAGAAAAGGTTAAACAGGAACAATCATGAGACAGGAACAGGGGGAAAACCGCTGGCAGGCTTTACAAAACAAAACGAACTGGCAACAGACAGAACACAGGTATAAATACACAGGGGTTAATGGGGAAGATGGGTGACACCTGGAGGGGGGTGGAGACAATACCAAAGATAGGTGAAACAGATCAGGGTGTGACAGTAACCCCCCTCTCCTACCTGGGGGCATACCTGGTTGACCGGGGTGTCCCTGGTGGGGACCCAGCACCTCTCCTCCGGGCCATAACTCTCCCAGTCAACCAGGTACTGAAAATCCCTGCCCTGAGGTCAGGGATAGGATAAAGTAATCCTTCTCACCCCCCCCCCTTAAAAGATTTAGATGCACTATTGAAAAGTGGCTGTTCTACTGGATGTCATAAGGTGAATGCACCAATTTGTAAGTCGCTCTGGATAAGAGCGTCTGCTAAATGACTTAAATGTAATGTTAAATGTAATCATGTCACCAGAAGACCCTCAATATTTATTGGAAAGGAACATCAAGCCAATCACAGTGCACTTTCACCACCTTGTGCTTTCCTGAGTCATTGAGTGACTCAAAGTTTACTTCAATATAACGGTTATTATATAAATATTTGCGCATAAAGGTGTTTCCACTGCCATATCTGGCATAATTAATTTTTTTACAGACAAAAATATCCCAACATGTCGAACGGACAAATTGTCTGTCAGCTTTTATTAATTTGTAGCGGCATTTCATGTTTCCATCAGCCCGGTCGTGACTTTTTCCATGCATCAGGTAATTCATCCGCATTAAATGGTTGGATGGTTAACCTGGTTATTGATCAATACGTAAAGGGTAATTTAAGGGCCGCCCGAGTAGCACAGCTGTCTAAGACACTCGATCCCAAGCTGTGTCGCAGCGACCGGGAGACCCATGAGGCGGCGCACAATTGGCCCAGCGTCGGGATGGATGGTGGGGATGTCCTTGTCACATCGTAAGCTAGCGACTCCTTGTGGCGGGCCGGGCGCATGCTTGCTGACTTTGGTAGCCAGTTGTACGGTGTTTCCTCCGACACATTGGTGCGGCAGGCGTTAAATGTCATAACAGTTAACGCCTGTCAATCCAAATTAACGCTGCCATTATCTGCCACACGGGTTGCTACTAGCTACCTACAGTCAACATGATTTGACTGAAAATCTGAGTCAGGTGTTACTATTATCCCTGTGCTTCACTGAACCTCATGCTGTGTGGAGAAGAGGAGGCAAGCAATGAACAAAGGTGAGATTACTATTATGTTCACCCAATTAATTCCAATTAGCATGTGTACACCCATGTCAGCTGCCGTGCTGCTAGCTGATTTGCTAATGGGATTAGCCCGAGGAGACTCTCTCACGCTAATAGGGAGAAACTGGCCTGCGCCCTTTACCTCACTACCTCACTATGTGACAGTTCCTAATTTATTTCCTGTTCCACTTTGTGTGATGGACAATAGCCTCTTTTGGCAATCCACACAGAGGCAGGCAGGTATTGGAGGGCCTTGTTTGAGATTCTCTTGTCCTCATTTTGAGCTAATTACATTGTACTGGTCTGCTCTGTACTTAATACTGAGTTGGAGTTCAATTTTAGGATGTAAACTCTTGTGTAACAATAGTTGTTTATCTGGTCAGTCAAAGATGGCGGGTGGGTGAGAGAAGAGTGAGAGAGAGACTTCACTTCAAAGCCGGAAAACCTCACAGCATAGGTAACACAGCTAGTGTTGACATTGGTAGTGACAACCTCAAACTGACCAATCAGAAGTGATATAGTCTGCTCTGACCTCCCACTGAACCCGAAATGAGTTAGACTTTTGGTAAACACAAAAATGTACGCTCACAACACATAGTACCACAGCTGTTTGAAAAGCTTGCATCTACATTGGAATTGTTATGTCTGGTTAAATATCCCAAAGTAACATCGTTATAAAAAATAAAATAATAAATACAATATTTAGGCATAATCAGGTTTTATTTTATTCATGCTTATAATAAACCAAAGCAAAAATTATAGTTGAAATATAGGACAGCAATATGTTCAGCAAATGTTAGTGTCAGTTTTCCAAAGTTAGAGTTCTAGGAGATAACTCACTACCTGAACACTATAATATGTCATCAAGCATTACAATAAACATGCATAAATGCACTGATGAGGTATGCAGTAGCCTGTGCAGTAAAAGTATGCTGTTTCAGGCTTGTCGGCAAACTAGTTTACTGACCTAAAATGCTGCTAATGTGTCAGTACCTGCACTCACCATAATCTGACTCATGACGACATTAAATTGTGCCCGATTTATTGTGACAACAATATTATTATCAAGACTGAAATGTAGACGCCATGCAGTCGTAACATTCAGGGTAAAGCATAGCCAGGAGGGGAGGAGATCCAATGGCTTTTGGAGTCAGGGGGATATAGTGATATTAGGGCTTTAGAAACAGACACTCAATGGAGGTCAGACGTTTGCTGTGCTGTCACCCTCCTATTCTGCCAGCCCTAAACCCAGCTGACATGGTTTGAATATGGTGCATGAATTCCCATTCCTCGGGCGGATGTAAACAGTCCCTTCGGCGCAGTGGTAAACAAAAGAGCCGTGTCTCTTACTGTGTGACTCCAAGAGGTAGTAGAGCAAGGGGAGGGGGGTTCAATTACATAGTTGCATAATAAGACCGGTAAGACTCCATGCCAGTGGGAGACTACCGTAATTGCTGGACTATAAGCCACTACTTTATTCCCACGCTTTGAACCTCGCGGTTTATACAATGACACGGCTAATTTATGGATTTTTCCCGCTTTCACAAGATTCATGCCGCCAAAAAACTGAGCACCGTCACATAATGTGGCGTAAAATTGAGCGCGCTCAAACTTCCCATCATTCTGATTACGGTAGTAATTTTGTCACCCTCATCATGGCAAAGACACGGAGAAATGCATATGATGCAGCTTTCAAGTTGAAGGCGATCGATCTGGCTGTTGGAAAAGGAAAGAGAGCAGCTGCACGGGAGCTTGGCCTTAATGAGTCGATGATAAGACATTGGAAACAGCAGCATGAGGAACTGACTCAGTGCAAAAAGACAACAAAGGCTTTCAGAGGGAAGAAAAGCAGATGGCCCAAAGTATTTGCAGCCACTCGACGTCAGTGTAAATCGTGCATTTAAGGTGGCGCTCCTTGTTCAGTGGGAGTCTTGGATGACAAGTGGGGAGAAATCCTTCACTAAAACGGGCTGCATGCGAAGAGCAACTTATGGTCAAGTCTGCCAGTGGGTCCTGACTGCGTGGAGCATTTTCAAAAAATCCTCTATCATCAACGGGTTTCGAAAGGCTGGACTGCTGCGTGTTGAAGGGGAAGCATGAGCTCAGCGGGGTATTTGCCTCCGGATGAAAGTGACGAGAGCGACAATGAAAACGATCCAACATCGGATGAAGCAATTCTGAGGCTATTCATCTCCGACACCGAAGGAGATGACTTCAGTGGTTTCAGTGCACAGGAGGAGGAAGATAGTGACCAAGTTCATTTGTTTCAATATACCGGTAGGCACCTGCGGCTTATAGACATGTGCGGCGTATTTATGTACAAAATACATATTTTTTAATAATTCAGTGGGTGCGGTTTATATTCAGGTGCGCTTAATAGTCCAGCAATTACGGTAGATACTGTAACAGTACGGTAGGGTTCCCCATCCGCTACTTCTGTACTAGCCTGGGTAGCCACTGAAGTAGTGGGCTTTATGGATGGATCTCCACTATAGTCTGGGATTGATCCACACAAGTCCCCCGGCGAACGGTTCGTACATAAAACATTCTCCATTCAGGCTGGATTTCATGGCGAGAAGGCAACAACAAAAAAACAAGGAAAATATGGCTCCTTTCATTGTGAAACACCATTTTCCAACACCACGCTAGTGTGGCTAATGCCTAGGAATGTTAGCCTTCTTGCCATTAAATCTAGTTAGGGAGGAAATCGAAGCCTTTTCCAGCCTGAGTGGAGAATGTTTTATGTAAGACCCGGATCACCAGGGGACACGAGTGTATTACCGGCTGTGCACATCAAGCCCAGACGACAGTGGAGATCCATAAAGCGGCTGCCCAGGCTACTTCTCTGCCGGCTAAACTCGGAACTCTATGTGCTTCTGATTCATCTGATGGCTGACACCTACTCTGGGTCTGATATCACCTGACTCGAGACAGGGGTTGCTCCTTTTGATTTCAAAAGATCTGAAGGAATATAATAAATCAGCGATGGGAAAAACACAGCAATGCAGGTCTCTTTTGAGAGTGAGATGATACCCGACCCTATGGTATTAACTTAATTGTGTAAGCCCAAGCAATGTTTTTTACACAAACAAATGTTCTGAAATCTCATCCGAACACTTAGGTGTGTTTCACAGTTTGTTCCACGCACTGGAAAACTTCCTTTGCTGTCTCCCAGAGGACTTAAGACTCCTTTGATGTGACAAGGCGGAGGAGGTATTTGGACAACCTGTTGTGTCTTTGACATGGATGGGATCCCCTGTGGGTATCGACCTCACTATTTTCAGAGGCGAAGGAAAATGTTTTATGGAGGCATAGATTAGAAGCACTTGTACAAAGGAAAACATTCCAGTGAATTACTCGCCTGATGACTAACCTTTCCTTCGACCTGAGGACTAGGCATCTAGGAGAGGTTTATGAACGTGTAGGTCTGATAAGTGAATGAGTGAGTGTATGTGAGTGCGCATGTGTATCGGGAGGCACTAATGACGAGCAGCTCTGGAAGGAGAGTGAGAGAGAGATATGGACGTGGATGGGATCCAAGCTCTGGCTCAGTGAATAGAATCGTCTAATCCTCCTCCATCAATGGCAGCGCAGCTCACATTTGCCTGATTAGGTTTCCCACCCACGCCACTTCTCTCCGTCGCCGTAACTCTATCTGTGGTAGCGTGGGGGAGCCAGCTAGCATCTCACCACCTCCGAGCCTGAGTGGTGGATTTTACCGCAGCAGCATCTATATTCTCTATATCAGCCTTTGAGTGGAGATAAAGAAGAAAGAAGAAAAACCTTGCTTGATAAATATTTCATTGGAGTTTTCCCAGAGGTAGCCCATTTCGCTTAGGACGGGTGTGCAGCAGCAACTGATTAGATAGATACCCACTGGGCACAGAAGTCAGTTCAAAGTCTAGTTTTGATTTACATTTGGTTGAGTTGTCAACTAACGTGAATTCAACATCAAATAAATAAACAAATTTGCCATGTCATTGGACTTAGGTTAAAAGTAAATTCCTTTACTTTGATGGCTTTGACGTCACTACATAGATTTTGGGGTTTAAATGACATGGAAACAATGTTGATTCAACCAGTTTTGCCCAGTAGGTAGGCTCTAACGAACAAAGAGCTCCTATAGGCTTCTACTGCATCCATATCTTTGCCTGTATTAAACAGGATATCCTGCCTGCAGCACACCCTGCAAGAATGTAGCAAGTGGGCAACTTCAGGGGTTGAGTTAACTGGGCTAATTCAAGTTCAGGTTTATTACTTTTCCTAAGAGGAAAAGAGGAAACAGAACTGATGTATGGGTGAGATTTTCATACACTGCCCATCATTGACAGATTTATATGGAAGTACTTCCATATATACTTTGAAAACAGGCTACCTTCAGATGAGTCTTGTGAGGCATGTGGGCGTCCTAGTGCAAAACAACTGACATGTAGGCCTATGTGTTGGTGAGAGTCTCACCTTTCGATGGTGGGTGAAATTAGTGTGTAGCCCAAACTGTTTGGACAGATTGGAGGTTGTCAGATTGGCTGTTCTGACTTCAGACAAGTCCCATGACACTTCTGGGGATCGTAGGCAAAACGGAAAACACAATCTTGTCCGTAACAGTCTCATCTTTCCATAAAGGGGTCTGTTTGTAGTTGGATGCTACAGACATTTTCTTGGGATGTCTCCTTGTCTGACAAACACCACTGTAGCTCTGCCACCTTCTACCACAGATGAGGAAGGTCAACATGGGCAGATTTTTTACATTTAAATGTAACCTTCATTTAACAAGACAAGTCAGTTAAGAACAAATTCTTATTTACAATGACGGCCTACCCCTGCCAAACTGGGACGACGCTGGGCCAATTGTGTGCCACCCTATGGGACTCCCAATCACAGCCGTATGTGATGCAGCCTGGACTCAAGCCAGGTACTGCAGTGATGACTCTTGCGCTGAGATGCAGTGCCTTAGACCACTGCACCACTCTCGGGAGCCCGATGGATGCAGGGGATTGAGACGCAGCCCATCCCAAAATGATATCTCTTGCTTAAACAGAAATATTTGTATATTATGCTAATTAGATGTCCATGGGGGCACAAACATTGAATCTAGGGATTAACGAGATACTGTCCAATGCAGGGGTGGGTAACTCCATTCCTCCAGAGCCTGATTGGTCTCACACTTTTCTCCATCCCTAGCAAACACAGCTGATTAATCAAATTGCATTCTAAACTGAAGATAATGATTAGGTGATTATTGGAGTCAGGTGTGTTAGCTGGGGTTGGGGCAAAACTGTGACCCCAATCAGGCCCTCGAGGATTGGAATTGCCCACCACTGGTCGAATGGTACCAATAGAGGATGACGACGCCATCTAAACTATAATCATAACTTTTTTTTTAATATATATACATACCAGATAGGTGCAGTGAAATGCGTTGTTTTACAGGGTCAGCTATAGTACTACGGCACCCCTGGAGCAAATTAGGGTTAAGTGCCTTTCTCAAGGACACACCTCCAGATTTTTCAACTTGACGGCTCGGTTAATCAAACCAGCAACCTTTCCATTTCTTGCCCAATGCTCCAACCACTACGCAACCTCCCACCCTACATCTCTCCAAACACCCACAGTGTGATGCTAATCCTCAGTCTTAGCCCCCTGGGTGTCCATGTAAAACAGTCTTAGCCCCCTGGGTGTCCATGTAAAACAGTATAAGCCCCCTGGGTGTCCATGCAAAACAGTCTTAGCCTCCTGGGTGTCCATGTAAAACAGTCTTAGCCCCCTGGGTGTCCATGCACAGCACTTTAATTGATTTGAGTGAACGTCTAAGCCCACGCACTGGGACACACAATACATGTACCCAGTTCAGTGGCGCATCTCTGAAGATGATCTGAATCTGAGCCTGGGTTGGTGATGCACAAAGAATGACCTAAACGCTCATTCATAATCAGTCTTTCTCATTTAAATGAACTGCAATAACCATGGGTGTGTCCACAAAATGGACTCCGAATATCACCCAACTGTGAACCATAAGGTGAGTGAACCTTGGAATTATGCACTTTGGGATGCAAGGCACTGGACCGACACAGTATTATCTTCATCATCATGATGACTGCTGTAGGATATTTTGAGGGATTTACCTATAGCAGTAGTTTTTATACCATTGAAATCCTTGGGCGGGCCACTGTATGTTTTTTTTTTTTTTTTTTTTTCGAAAAGCGCTTTCAATGTACACTTAAACAACTAAAACCAGATATAGAGTATGTACAAAAGATAATGGACCTTTATCTTTTTTAATAATATGATCTTTGAGAACTAACATTCACCAAAATAAAAGCTAGGCAAGGCAGTCAGGGAGAATTGAAAATTCCAAAAACAATGAATTTAGATTTTGCTATTATGTTTGAGCAAAATAACACAGCATTAGCCATGGCAAAATGCAAAGAATTGCAGGAAATGTGCTTTACAACTGCAAAATTCTATCTCGGCTGCATGGGGAAATGTGTATAATTGCAGGAAATTGGGGGCCAAGATGGGGGGCCTCTAAAATATTCTCTTAAATTCAACCAAGCTGACGGGCAGACCGCACCCCCGTCACACCCCTTCCATGCCCCCTGCCACACCTACCACCTAAGCCCCTTTAAGATCCAGAAGAAACCCTGTATAGTCTAAATTAGAACGAGGAGAGTAGCAAAAATGAAAGTGAAACACATGGTAGTCTGTGGTAGTTTCTGCAGTCCAGAATGTTATACGATTCCTATTCAACCTAATATTAGTGCAGCATGCCATTTTTTTTGTACAACTATGCAACCATTTCGGGTCTTGGCCACCGAAATGAGGTGATAATCCAAAATCTGTTATTCTGCGCTCAACTGAGCAGAGTATAACGGAAGAGGCAGACACAGATATAAAGAAAATGCATCGCTTCATCAATGTCTCAAAGAAGCGTACCCAGGTAAAGTGTGTGAGAGAGAGAGAGGGAGAGAAAGAGAGGGAGGGACATATTGTGTGTCTGTTTGGGAGAGAGGCGGGAAGAGAAAGAGAGAGAGAGAGAGAGAGAGAGAGAGAGAGAGAGAGAGAGAGAGAGAGAGAGAGAGAGAGAGAGAGAGAGAGAGAGAGAGAGAGAGAGAGAAAGAGAGAGAGAGAGAGAGAGAGAGAAAGAGAGAGAAAGAGACAGTCTGTTAAGTCAAGCCCCATGCACTCTTTCTTCCATCACTCACATTTACCCATGAAGGCACTGTGACTGATGAGACCTTGGGTTGGAATGAAAAGTACTAATCAATGGGCTAAAAAAAAGCCAGTCGCACCGTCAAAATACGAATATTACCCCAGCTTAAACCTTCTCCTCCGTATAGGGGACATCCATATAACAGGCTTACTGGTGGAAACGGTATAAAACGGCATATCTTTGAGATACATTTCCAAGGTATTGTTCAACTCACTCGACCCCTCCCTGCTTGTAAGGCAGAGTAGAATGCAATGTGATTTTCTGGGTCAGGGATGGCATTGACAAACTTCTGCGTTTTCCCGAACAAAGCCACTGTGTCTGTGGAAAGGCAGAGCCTAGTTCAGGGAAGTAAGCACAACCTGACGAGTGTTGAATGGGGAACATCTTGGCAGGGACTGTCACAAAATGTGATTTTATTTGAAGTCTGGTGTGACGATGTCACTTCATCTTCCTCTGAGGAAATTGAGATATAGCCGGTGAAATTAAGTATTATTGACATAACGAAATTTGGTAACTAATAGATGGGTTAGCGAACAACTTCGCAAAAACGGTGAACAAGCTTCAAAGGTGCAGAAGGCCATGTGTTGTTGTGATTCTGGAATGCTATATAGCTAGCAACAATTGGCAAGAAGCTGCCATGTTGGGAATCATGGGTGGCTCGTTCGAGCTAATTTTATCTTGTTCTTGATACCATGCCTTGTTTTGAGTTGTTTTGATGATAATCTAAAATATTCACTAGCTTCCTAACCAACAACTGAAACAATGCATTTCAGAGACGGTGCTCATTTTGCAAATGTATTTATGTTTTCAATAAACATTGGAGAAGAATGTTGTCACCAATCTTAACCAATTGCCCTAAAGTTGAGCACTTGTCCGTTTTGTTGCTTAACAACAAACCCATCTATTAGGCATTAATGAAATAATACATAACAAAGGCTATATACAGTATTACATGTTTTTAATTAGCCTACAACATAAACATTTATAAATGCATAGGTTATCCTGCAGTAGTAAATACTGATTGTTTATGCGGTGGTCAGCTATGAATTCCATTAGTTTTTCAACAGGACAATGATCCAAAAGACACCTCCAGGATGTACAAGGGCTATTCGACCACGAAGGAGAGTGATGGAGTGTTGCATCAGATGACCTGACTTCCAAATGATAGTCTCACTAAGCGCAAACCAGATGGGATGGTGTATCGCTGCAGAATGCTGTGGTAGCCATGCTGGTTAAGTGTGCCTTGAATTCTAAAGAAATCACTGACAGTGTCACCAGCAATGCACCCCCACACCATCACACCTCCTCCTCCATGCTTCACGGTGGGAACCACAGATGCAGAGATCATCTGTTCAACTACTCTGCGTCTAACAAAGACACAGCGGTTGAAACAAAAATCTCAAATTTGGACTAATCAGACCAAAGGACAGATTTCCCTTGGTCTAATGTCCATGGCTTGTGTTTCCTGGACCAAACAAGTCTATTCTTCTTATTCGTGTCCTTTAGTAGTGGTTTCTAAGCAGCAATTCCACCATGATGGCCTGATTCACGCAGTCTCCTCCGAACAGTTGATGTTGAGATGTGTCCGTTACTTGAACTCTGTGAAGCACTTATTTGGGCTGCAATTTCTGAGGCTGGTAACTTTAATGAACTTATCCTCTGCAGCAGAGGTAACTCTGGGTCTTCCTTTCCTCCTCTTCAGGTGCTATGATGAAACTGGCTCTCATAAGGACCACCCTTATGAGAGCCAGTTTCATCATAGCACCTGAAGAAACTTTCAAAGCTCTTGACATTTTCTGGATTGACTGACATTCATGTCTTTGTATTATTTAATTTTTTTAGTGGGTAGATCATCTTTAATATTGCAGATAGATTGTAGCTTCCATCAATGTAATTGTCTGCAACATTTCCAATCCCCCATATATTTTTGGCGTATCTATATATATTTTTTATACTGTATATACACACCCTTAATATATATATATATATATATATATATATATATACATACACACACACACACACACACACACACACACACACACACACACACACACACACACACACACACACACACACACACACACACACACACACACACACACACACACACACACACACACACACACACACACACACACACCTTTAAAATATATTTTCCTTTGTCATTCCCCACAAACCCTACCACCCCTCCCCTAATTGGAGTAAACAAATAAACAATAACACTTAGGCTTCTACTTCCAGCTTATCAAATCAAATCAATTGTTATTAGTCACATGTGTCGGATCTTACAGTGAAATGCTTACTTACAAGACCCTAACCAACAATGCAGTTAAAAAAATATGAATAAGAATAAGAAATTAAAGGGCAACAGTAAAATAACAATAGCGAGACAACATACAGGGGGTACCAGTACAGAGTCAATGCGCGGGGGCACCGGTTAGTCGAGGTCATGGAGGTAATGTGTACATGTAGGTAGAGTTATTAAAGTGACTATGTATAGATAATAACAAAGAGTAGCAGTGGCATAAAAGAGGGGTTTGGGGTGTGGGCAATGCAAATAGTCTGGGAAGCCTTTTGATTAGATGTTCAGGAGTCTTATGGCTTGGGGGTAGAAGCTGTTTAGAAGCCTCTTAGACCCAGACTTGGTGCTCCGGTACCGCTTGCCATGTGGTAGCAGAGAGAACAGTCTATGACTAGGGTGGCTGGAGTTCTTGACAATTTTTAGGTCATTCCTCTGACACCGCCTGGTATAGAGATCCTGGATGGCAGGAAGCTTGGCCCCAGTGATGTAGTGTCTTGCATTCGGAGGCCGAGCAGTTGCCATGCCAGGTAGTATTGCAACCATGCTCTAGATGGTGCTGCTGTAGAAACTTTTGAGGATCTGAGGACCCATACAAATTTCTTTCAGTCTCCTGAGGGGGAATAGGTTTTGTCGTGCCCTATTCAAGACTGTCTTGGTGTGCTTGGACCATGTTAGTTTGTTGGTGATGTGGACACCAAGGAACTTGAAGCTCTCAACCTGCTTCACTACAGCCCAGTCGATGGCAATAAGCCAGCCCAGTCGATGGCGTGCTCAGCCTACTTTTCCTGAAGACCACAATCATCTCCTTTGTCTTGATCATGTTGAGGAAGAGGTTGTTGTCCTGGCACCACACATTTTCTCTAGGCGCACTGGTGCTCCTAAATTCAAATTCCGGTCGCAGCTAAATATTTAGGCGCATATGCGAACAAAATGGTCACACTTGACAAACAGAGCCAACGGGTCTGTCTGAGGAAGAGAGCGAGATGGAGAGAAAGTCTTGTCTTTCAGGACGTGCATCACAGGAGGTTGGCGGTACCTTAATTGGGGAGGACGGACCTGTGGTATTGGCTGGAGTGAAGTAAGTGGAATGGTATCAAATATTTGATGCCATTCTATTTGCTCTGTTCCAGCCATTATTGTGAGGCGTCGTTCCCTCAGCAGCCTTCACTGACGTGCATCAATAGTTGAGTGCTAATAAAAAAGGTATTAAGTGGTTTAT
Organism: Oncorhynchus gorbuscha; assembly: GCF_021184085.1. Lineage (NCBI taxonomy): Eukaryota > Metazoa > Chordata > Actinopteri > Salmoniformes > Salmonidae > Oncorhynchus > Oncorhynchus gorbuscha. The sequence continues at coordinate 48,128,261 of NC_060195.1, forward strand.
AAGGTAATAACCAACTGGAAGAAACTTAACGCACATATTTCAATTAGAAAGCTGGGAGACAAGGCAAATTAGTTTAAGATTAAGCTATATTTCAATTGCTGTTTTTATTAGACAGATACAAGTGTGGGATCTTAATTTGAGCCCGTTTTCTACAGCAGAAAAATTATCCTGCAGCAACGGGAAATGTGCATTATTATGTGGATTATAATAGACATTTTGTAGGGGTTGATACATTTTTCGTTAGGGCTAATCAAGTCTGAGTTTCCAAAGTGGACAAACTTTAGAAGCCTTTTTAAAACTCAATACACTCCACGTTTGCATTTCCTGTTGTAGCAGTGGATCAGGAGCGCATATGTGAAGCTGCAAGCAAACATAGATGTTAGCGAGGCAGTTGAGGCTCTTGTGTGAAGCTGAAGGCAAACAGAGGTCTTGTCAAGGCAGCTGAGGCTCTTGTGTGAAGCTGCAAGCAAACCGATGTCATATCGAGGCAGCTGCAGGCAAACAGAGGTCTTATCGAGGCAGCTGAGGTTTTTGTGTGAAGCTGCAGGCAAACAGAGGTCTTATTGTGGCAGCTCAGGAGCTTGTGTGAAGCTGCAAGCAAACAGAGGTCTTATCGAGGCAGCTGAGGCTCTTTTGTGAAGCTGCAGGCAAATAGAGGTGTTATAGAGGCAGCTGAAGCTCTTGTCTGCATCTGCCAAGTCCACACTAATACTGTCTCAACTAATGCTGTCCATGTGCCAACACAGAGTATTACTCAGGCATACAAACACAAACACGTAGGCATGGTTAAGCATACACACGTACAGTGCGTACAGTATGAAAGCACATCAGAGAGAACTCAAAAAGATAGGAAACATGGACGAGTTGAGAAAAACACACAAATACAGACAAATGTTAGAATGAATGCAGAGGCCATAAAGTTACTAGTTGGCAAGACTGAAAGCAAGGCACATACACATTTTTTCACCATGCAGATGCATTCATGCAAACAGTATCTAAAGCAGGGGTTCTGAAATGTTTTGGGGCTGAGGACGCCTTTTGTGATAGCAAATTCAGTAGGGACCCCATCATAATCAGAACAGAACTCGAGTGAGATAAAAAAAAAATAGCATACAAAGGAGTTTTACTATGACTTCGGCAGGGCATGAACAGGCGAACCAAGTCCCGGGCCCTGGGAAGGAACATTTTAAAAGGCCCGTCTCTTGTCATCAGAGAGAAAATGTGGCCGTTTCCAGCTAATTTCCTGTCATAAAAAAAAAAATCCATGGCACAGAGGGAAAAATGTGCAGTTTTAAAGCTTAAGTTAGAGTGCATTTATTTATTTTAAATATTGAAATAAAAGAATTATAATTGGTGGACTAAGAGCCATGTTTCCCAGGGTTAAGAACATAAACAATATTACATTTTATTGTCTTTTATAGTCTAAACCTATTCCTCGGATTCCTTGGCCAAAATTAGTTTAACCTGTTGTTGTTAGTCATTTTCCTTAAATACATTTTTTTTAAACACAAGAGGGACATATTTCTTCCACATAGCTCATCAAATGGCTCGTCTTGTTGGGGCTTTGGCGATAAAGACAATGTTTTCCTTCGTGTTTTTCTCCTCGTTGATTTGAGTCTTTTCACCCCGAGGCAGCATCATAGACATCATTTCCACTTGTTTACATCCTTATTAAGAATAATCATTATTATTCACTGTGGCGGGTGGAAAGAAGAGTAACAGGCCACATAGAACAGAGCTCGGAAAAGGGGAATGGTTTCAGTCTCGTTTTTGTTTTGGGGTTATGGCCTCCTGATTGCTGCCTCTTTGTTTGCTGCATGATTCACTCAAAGCACTTAAGTAAAAACCCAAGGGAGAGAAATTGTCATGGAGAACAGTATGAAATGACCATAAAATGTGTCAAACTAGCATGAGCTCATTGTTACACTACATGAACACACGTTGTTCTGTAGAGATTGGAACCACATCCAAGTGTAACGGATGTGAAACGGCTAGCTTAGTTAGCGGTGTGCGCTAAATAGCGTTTCAATCGGTTACGTCACTTGCTCTGAGACCTTGAAGTAGTAGTTCCCCTTGCTCTGCAAGGGCCGTGGCTTTTGTGGAGCGATGGGTAACGACGCTTCGAGGGTGACTGTTGTTGTGTGCAGAAGGTCCCTGGTTCGCGCCCGGGTATGGGCGAGGGGACGGACGTAAAGTTATACTGTTACATTGGTGCCGTGACCCGGATTACTGGTTGCTGAGGAAAAAAGGAGGAAGGTCAAAAGGGGGGTGAGTGTAACGGATGTGAAATGGCTAGCTTAGTTAGCGTAAAGTTATACTGTTACACAAGTGTTAGGCACTGTACAGTACAGTGGTTTAGGCCTAGGTCTACTGCAAGGTGTGGAACATCACACATTCCAAGTTTAGCCGAGTTTTCAGGATTTTCACACATTCTTCTTAATTCCCCCTTAAACACATTATCCCCCCGCCCCAAACTCATGGGTTTACCCATTCGGAACTCTATGCCCTACTTATTGCCAACATTTTATGAATTTGTCAGTATTATTTTAGTTCCATATTCAAGGTTACTAACTAGGCCAGAAAAACTGTTGTCCTGAAAATCTTACACATTTCACAAATAGGGATTTGGGAAGGTGGGAAACCTTCACTCCCGGTGAATAACTGGTAGTTTATATAAAACACACTTGAGAACTGTAGTTAGCTCAACTGCGATTTGACTCACACAAAATAGTTAAAGTGGAAAGGTCATCTGAATCAGTATCCCACTAATTATATATATAATAATATATTATTATTTTTTTTTAGGGGGGGGGAGCAGCAGCAGCTACACTTCCTGGGGCCCACACAAAACATGAATTATGACATAATGCAGAACATTAATAGACAAGAACAGCTCAATGACAGCTAGGCTAACGATTGTAAAGCAGTGGGTGGCTGAGGATTGGCTATGCACGTCAGAGGTGCAGGTAGACACAATCCCTGATTAACATCAGTTTGCAGGAGCTAAACCAGTGTTACGGCAACAATGAAGGACAGACAACTCTAACTACAGAGGGCGGGTGGCTATTGATCAGAGAAGGAAACCTAAATCCACCCCACACACTGTCAATAAAACAGATGGAGCTGTGTCATCATGTGTTGTTCGCTATCGGGAGCGCGGGTCTTAAACATGCAGCACATGGGCAATTTTCAGTCCGCCATCTGATTTAAAGTGGACCCTACTTGTGGTCCCCTCAGTAGGCTAACCTTTTTGATTATTTGACATTCTATGTTGGGGAAAAACTACTCACATGCAAAGAGGCACTGCACTCAGTGTCTGTGTGAAAACGTAATTGAAGGATAATTAGGGTGCGCCCTAAACCAATTAGCATTAGCATTGGTTTTCGAGAGATAATTGATATATCCCTGACACCAACCAATCCCAGTCCTCAAGAGCTAAATTACACACTCTTAACCTCACTTCTTCATTGTGACACAGACCATCAGTGGTACATTTAACTGAGGGCCCCCTGTCTCTTAAACGTAGTAAGGCTAAAAGGATACTCTGAAGTAGCACTGAAGCTGATGCCACGCAGAGTAGGTCGTCCGAGTAGTCATCTCAGGCGTTGGCAGGTTGACCCTTACTGCAGCACATCTGCAATTACAACTTACCATGTCCCCAGTGCCAGCTCCCAGAGGGCACGGCTGCACCCGCCAATGAAGCTGAACTAAAGGATGGAGAGGATGCATGACTTGCCGTCCATTCACCAGGACAGTGGCTTGCTCGCCTGCTCGGCTTCCCTGGGCTGACCCATATATGACGTGCCCGAGCGAGACATGGCCGCAACCGCCGCTTCATGATGTGGCAGCGCTCTCTCTATTTGTCTCTCCCACGCGCTCTCTCTTTTTCATTCTTTCTCCCTCTCCTTTTCTTCACTGCTTCTCTTGATCTTTATATTGTTCTCCCTATTTTCTCTCTAAGGGACGCCATGTTTGTCTTCCTGTTTGGATCTTTGACTGTTTCGTTTCCTATCGCTATGTGGATTTCCTCCGTTTTACCCTCTGTTTTCTCTGTGGTTCTCTCTCTGTCTTTTCATCACATTCCCTTCTTTCTTTGACAGATTGAACCTATGCCGATTGAAGCGACGTTGGTGGCATTGTGCGAATAGCATTACCTGAAAGACTCAAAGTCCCAGGACATCTCAATGCCATATCTCGTATCATATGTTCCATCCTCGCTCTGCCAATACGCCAGCCTAGTGTTTGGTAAGGCGAGCTTCAATTAATGAGACACAGCGCTTGCCTCTTGGATCAGAATTACCGGAAATACCTTATGTCCTTTATAATCAATTTGTGGCACCCCGTTGAAGAGCACATACAGATTTGCCGACATACTTAACGATCATTCACTTTATAAAGAAAAAAAGCGGGCAATTAGGAGTCTTTCAAGCACTCTGAACTCGGAATTATTTTTCTTGCGGCTCGGGCGAAATCCCATCCAAAGCTATGTGAAGGAAAGTAGCTCCACTAAAATTAAGCATTTCATTCAGCAGTAGTGATTTGGCTGCCATCCCCTTGGCGGAATCGAGTTCCTGCAGGGTTCTTTATTACTTTATTACTGCACTGTGGAACGTGGAACACCATGCAAAGGTATTTTTCTGGGGGGGGGGGGCAAATGCAACCATCACAAAGGGGGGGGAGGCATGAGCTCATATGACAGAATTAATCTTGGATTCTCTAGCGTCGGCTTAAAGTCGAGGAGAAATTCATGTGTAGGCCTAGTTAGTTATAAACTGCACGGAAGAGAAGAGCTCTGACTTCAAACTGCTTTGAAAAGTTGAGAGCCGTCTCAACAAGTTGTGTCTGCAAAAAGCAGTGGATTTTGTTTCCAGCGTTATTTCGGAACGTGAGGAGGAAATTCACTCAACCTTCATCTGTAATCTTTAAGAGCGTTATTTCATTTGAATGGGATGAGTGACGGAGAGTTGATTTCAGGCAATATTGTAGCTCATGCATATCAAATGTTGGCAGACTGTGCACATGAATCTATGCTATATTGCTGCTGGCCTCTAGACAGTGCGACATAGTTAAGCTATAAGACGTTGTGGTGAGAGAAACGACAGCCTGGCAGAACAGGATTAACGGTTATAGGTTAGCCTACATCCTCAATTCTTCATCAGATAATGCTTTATCCCAACAGACACAAATGACACAATATCATTACATAAAACGGCATAAATGGTACACTCGTATGACATTTCATAGCCTAGCGTAAATTAACAGAAAGGAATCACTTGCTTCAAATAATCAAACCAGTACTGTGGTAGCTATGGTGATGGGGAAACCAAAGATAAGAGCAAAGGTAGGGGTTTTGGCATTTGCTTTGTGTAATAGGAAGAAAATACGGTATATTCAGAAAGTATTCAGACCCCTTCACTTTTTCCACATTTTGTTAAGTTACAGCCTTATACTAAAATAGATTAAATACAAATATGTACTCATCAATCTACACACATTACCTCTTAATGACAATATGAAAACAGGTTTTTGTAAATTTTTGCAAATGTATTAAAAATAAAAAACAGAAATAGCTTCCTTACATAAGTATTCAGACCCTTTGCAATGAGACTTGAAATTGAGCTCAGGTACATCCTGTGTCCATTGATCATCCTTGAGATGTTTCTACAAGCTTGATTGGAGTCCACCTGTGGTCAATTAAATTGATTGGACATGATTTGGAAAGGCCCACACATATCTATATAAGGTCCCACAGTTGACAGTACATGTCAGTGCAAAAAGGAATTGTCGGTAGAGCGCAGAGACAAGATTGTGTCAAGGCACAGATCTTGGGAAGGGTTCCGAAACATTTCTGCAGCATTGAAGGTCCCCAAGAACATAGTGGCCTCCATCATTCTTAAATGTAAGAAGTTTGGAACCACCAAGACTCTTCCTACAGCTGACTGCCCGGCCAAACTAAGCAATCGGGGAAGAAGGGCATTGGTCAGGGAGGTGAGCAAGAACCCGATGGTCACTCTGACAGAGCTCCATAGTTTCTCTGTGGAGATAGGAAAACCTTTCAGAAGGACAACCATCTCTGCAGCACTCTTTGGTCTGAATGCCAACCGTCACATCTGGAGAAAACCTGGCACACTCCATACGGTGAAGCATAGTGGTGGCAGCATCATACTTCGGGGATGTTTTTCATTGGCAGGGACTGGAGACTAGTCAGGTTTGAGGGAAAGATGAACGGAGCAAAGTACAGAGTGATCCTTGATAAAAACCTGCTGCAGAGTGCTCAGGACCTCAGGCAGGGTCGAAGGACCTGATAATGGCGGCGACGAATAGGGCTGCCGTGCTTCGGGCGCTTAGGACATTTTTTGTGTTATTACATACAGCCGGGAAGAACTTTTGGATACCAGAGTTTGTCAGTCCATTTCAAGACGTTAGCCTATAGCCTACCTCATTGGGCTAAAAGTACATTAAGTCTATAAAGAAAGCCCAAATAATTGAAAACATACGAAAGAAATGACTCAATATGGTGCAGGCGACTGCATAGGCCGACTTAGCTACGTGACAGAGTGGCACTTTGCCACAGGCGTTCAGCTGGCATTATGTTAGGCAAGTAAGACCATGCCCATGGCTGTCTTGGAGCATTACCACACTACGGGCACCACAGTCACTACAGTGACATGACTGTGTGTGACAGGCGCTGATACACACCAGGGAAACTGTGTCATACATCCAGCCCACTCACATTTTCACGTCCTGTTACAGTAACAGTGAGGCAGAGCTCTAGACACAGATATGCTTACATGTCATCGGGTTGATAAGCAAGTGATAGGTGTTCTGATTGTATCCCACTCACAAGAAGTGTTATCTGAACGTGAGAAGCAACCAATTGAAATGGACAGGATGTCATGCTCATTTCACTGTGCACCACAGCGGGAATTTGATGTGCAGTACTCAGGGAGTATATCGCAATTTCAGACCCACAATGCAATACAACTGGAAAAGGGTCGGTGTTCAGTCAGGGAACAAATCGTGATAGACAATGACACATACTCGTGCTCCGTATGTATGGATGAGTCATAGGCTCATATTTATAGCTTACTGTATACCTTTTTCATTAAACAGTGTGTTATAAAAACTGTTTGTCCACTTTTAGTTTAGAGTACATAGTAGGGACATTCAGACACAGCCATGTTGTCCTGAGAGGACCCAGCAGAGCTAAGGAGGGAGACCATTGTGATTAGAAGTGACCCCAGATTGATGCCCACTGCGACAAGCTGACCAATCCCTGCCCCATCATCCCACTACTGCCTTCCACATCCACAAAAACATAGGCATAAACATATTCATATCATGATGGACATTTCAGACACAGCACATAACTGATATTTCAGACACCGTGCCACTGCAGAAACATGACATAGGCCTTCTATAGTGTGGCGTATCATGGCTAGGGTCTACTAAAATGTAACACTTTCTCCCTTCATGTGTTAAACAAAGAATCCATCGTGTCCATGAAAACAATGTATTTTAGTACTAGATACACTCAATACTGGGATTGAAAGGAGCTGCGTATCTCAGCGAAGCACCTGCGGGACAGTGGAAATATGAGTTGCTAAAACCGCTAAAATGCTGCAGTTGCCTCAAACTCTGTCTCAGTTCAACCTTTATATCAAATGAGTGCATGCAGACATACAATGCCTTCAGAAAGTCTTCACACCCCTCTAAAAACATAATTTGACATTATGGGTTACTGTGTGTAGATCGGTGACACAAAATCTCAATTGAATCCATTAAAAATTCAGGCTGTAACACAACAACATGTGGAAAAAGTCAAGGGGTGTGAATACTTTCTGAATTGACTGTATGAATTGACTGTATGCAAAATTAGGGAAATTAAAATACATTGCCTGCCGGTGTGTGTGTGTGTGTCTCCCTGACAACTGTTACCTAGCCTTAACTAATTCCTGTTCCCTCGCCGAATTGCTGTGTCCAGTCCACGGAGTCAATATTACACCTGTCATAGCTACGTCTGGAAGAGGGGATATCAAACATACTTTTCGAATTGTGCCGTTAATGAGAAAACCTATTTGTCACAGAGCACTTTCCGACCAGGATTCGCATGGCTTCAGTTAGCATAATCCCCCTAGTCTCATACTAACAGACTCAGAATGACAGTAGAAACGGCATAAGAAGACCTCATTCACATCTTGTTTTAAGTTTTAGAGTGACTTATATTACACAACAGTTCTACTAAAATAGGTCAAACGGTTTAAAATAACAGCAAACGGAGGCACCTATAGGATGACAGAAACTTGACAACATGAATGAGACATTTGCTGTACAGGTTCTGTTGCTCTGTGATTATGTGTGGCTGATGTGCACGGGTATGGCCATATGTGTCAGATAGCACTATGGTTGCATGAGTGGGTGGAAGTGACAGACAAGTTGACAAATGTTGCTAGATTGCTAATAACAGCTCTTACGGGTTGGCGGGTAGTGGAGGAAAGGTGTTATTAACAACAGAATGGTGACATATCGCAGTTCAGCTGTGTGATGTAGGCTACTCCCATAAATCATAATGAAATGATGGATGTTATGGACATAAGCATTATTGTCCATTACAGTGCTCACGGCACCAGTTTGTGATGATGTAACCAAGAGGAAACACTGTGCCATAGACATGATGGTTTAATCTAATGTGCTGGGGACGAGAACACCCTCTAACCACCTCTGCCAGTGTAAGAAGTGTTTCCCCTGTCATTACTTAGGTGTGGTGAGCTCCATCCCAACCACTGCGTAGAATGGCCTGTTTCCGAGTGTGTACATGTAAGTCGGAATATCTTTAATGATAAGAAGCAGTATTGAGAAGACAGAATATAAACAGAGCTTGACCAGTCTTGATTTTGCCGACTCTGGGAGGTCAAAGATCTTTACACACGCTAATAGCCTCCAACACAGTGTCTATTGTCCTCGGGTGTGTTCGTGCATTCAGAGCGTTTTGCTCTCGGAGAGTTCAGACCACACACATGATGCTCTGGCCGAGGAGTAGGGTTGATCCTAGCGTTCTGACCTAACAGCAGCAGTCCCAAGTTAGCAGGCTAATGTTGGCTAGCTTGCTAGCTATTTCAGACACAAATGAGAGGACAACTCACTCTGACCATTTTACTCACCCTAGCAGAGCTAGTTAGGTTTTTTTATGTTATCCAGAGCGTTGGTGAACATTACTGTTTTTCTGGCAACAATTTAATTACGATTTGTTTTGCCAACGTTTACTGACACCGGCCACATTCAATGGGTTTTGAGCATTCGTAAATCCGTCAGTTATTCTGCACTGTGGCACACTCAGACGCGAGTGCTCTGGAATCGGAGTAGATAGCCAGACCAAATGTACCAGCTACGTCTATCGACAGTTGTCGCAGTGACATCATGAACATTCTATTGAAATAGTTACTTGCATAGTGGAGTCTTTTGTTAAGAAATGTAGCTAGCTAGCTAAACAATGAACCATAATCCCAACTCATAACGTTACTACCCTGCATGAATCTGCAGGTAGCTAAACAACCAGGTTCAATGTTAGCTAGCTAGATAACATTAGGCTATAACTATCTGAAAATGTAGCTAGCTTGACTATATTACCCATATACATGGATGGACGCTTCTCCCTCTCTGTCACGGATGCCATGGTTGCCCTTAGTTTGAAGATGTAATCCAGAGACAGGTGTTTTATACAATAGCCTTCTGTGTGTTCTCTTTTCGATACCCTCTGCATATTTGCAATCAAGCGGCAGAATTTTCTCCATCTCATTAGGTATCATGCTCTAACTCCTCTGGGCATTCAACTGATTTCAAAACTCAAGTCCTCTAGAAAGTGGAGAGCAACACCTTTGCTGCTTTACTACGTGATATCTTTCAAAAAAGTCGCTCTGGATAAGAGCGTCTGCTAAATGACTTAAATGTAATGTAAATGTAAAAAAGTTGCGTTAGAAAGGATTACCTACATGTTATAGACAGAAGCGTGCTACAAACCAGACCAATCCGAACTCATCTCTTGGCATTGCTTGCCCATTATCACAGCCAATCATGGCTAGTGGGAAGGTCCCCAACTTTTTCATGGCTAATCCAATTTAGGCTCGTAATTTAACAATGTTATTTGTATTGCAGATGGCATACAAGTTTGTTATTATTAAGGCACATGAAAGTTCACATGTTCCAGAAGGCATTTCTGCCCAAAAATGCATTTTGATAAAAATAAAAGTTTATGTCCAAATGGCTCTCCTGTGAAGTAGAGATTTGCGACATACACCTGGTTTCACCTAGATCTTGAAGGTGAGTGGTCTCATAAAGACATGGACTGGCTGTAACATAATTCTATATCTTACAATTTTCTCAAGGATTTTGATGCATGTAACCACTGCTAATACACCACACACTGACGCCTCAGGTGCAGCTGCAAACCGGTATTCGCTAGTTTATAAATGTAAACCAATCCATACATTTTGAAGTGCAGTACTGAATTTTGAAAAGTTGAGACTTGTTCCACAGCTTTTAGTGTGTGTACTTTTTGGGCTTTTTAAAATATTTTTTTATATTATCATTCCAGAGTTGGAGACCATTTGTTAATTAGGCAGAATAACTTATTGTCGCCTGTAATTTCACAGGCTCCGGCCAGTCGGTCAAAATAACTCTCTGCTGTAGAGAAGCAGTGATTTGCGGGTGCAACTGGAGACATGATGTCTGATGTGGAGACAGACCCAGGGGAACCCAACGCATTTTTAATAACCTCCCCTGAGTTTGAGGACCTGATTATGTCAGCAGACCGGAAAAGGGCCAAGCATGCTTATGGGGAGAAAAGGCGCCGTCAGAACTAAAACCGGAGCCAGCATGCACATCCAGCGCAGACCGACCCAGAACAAATGATTGTGCAATACACCACAGACAGCCTAAACAATTCCTCGGTGTACACATCCCTAAGGAATTAACATGGTCCACACACCCACACAGTAGTGAAGAGGGCACGACAGCACCTCTTCCCCCGCAGGAAGCTGAAAAGATTTGGCATGGGTCAGAAATTGTCAGACTCCAGACACCTAAGTCATAAACTGCTCTCTCTACTACTGCAAGGCAAGCAGTGCCAGTGCACCAAGTATGGAACCAACAGAACCCTGAACAGCTTCTACCACCTTGCCAAAATACTACTAAACAAGACTGCTAAATAGCTAATCAAATGACTACACGGACAACCTGCATTGACCCTTTTTTGCTCTAACTCTCTTGTACTGACTCTATGCACACACACACAGGACACAACACACCTTCACTCACCACATATGCTGCCGCTACTGTCTATTCTCTATCCTAGTCATTTTGCCCCTATATGTACATAGCTACCTCCATTACCTCGTAACCCTGCACATCGACTTGGTACTGGTACTCCCTGTATACAGCCATGTTATTTTGGACTTGTTATTGTTCGTTATTCACTGTGTATTTACTCCTTATGTCACTTACATTTTATAACTCTGCATTGTTGTAAAAGGACCTGTATGTAAACATGTCACTGTTAGTCTACACATGTTTGTGCATAATCTCCCACACATCTATAGGGGAAGGGGATCAGCAAGTATGTATTTTTTTCCCACTGTGAGCTTGGATTATTTTCAGACCAATTTGTGTGTAAATAGCCCTTGGTAAATATTGGGTCTTTTAAGAAGGACTGGCCTCACCTGTCTTCCCTGACTATTTAAGGAGCCTTACTTGGCCCCAGTCTTAGTGCATCATCTATAGTTTGGAAAGGGATCAACTCTTACAAGAGCGACAAGTACATTTTTGGATTCAATAAGTAGCTGTTGGTATTGTCTTGCTAGGGCAATTGAATTTAAGTGCTGTCTTTTACCTAGTAGTCTATAAGCTGTCTGATTGCTCAGTACGTGTGACTGCCGTTGTGGACTTGGATAAGTTATAGGCCTACTTGTGTAACAGTCTTGCTAATTTGTAGGCGTGTTGTATTGTAGGGAGTGTTTTCTTCAGCTCTGCCAGACAATCAGCATTCAGTGCTGGGAGGTGTGTCTTCACCTCTACTGGGCATTTAGTGCTAGTACTAAAAGCGTCTGTATTGTTCATTTTTCGGTGTTGTTGCCGAAACAAAGACATTATGCCGAGTTGTTCGAGGAAGGCTCTCACCACACTCTCACTTGAGTATCTTACCTAGTTATTTTCTGATGATCTCATTTTGCTCTTTTGCAGCTTTGGCAAGTTACATCTCAGTTTGCTCCTGGCTGTAACCCTTCCTAATTTAGTGTACCCTGCGCGCACAACCCGTGTGGAATTCCTAGTCTCTGGTAGCGTTTGGAACTCATCTGAGCCTTTTGAGTTCATCTCAGCCCATGTTGCTCTTCAGTCCCTTGACTTCTTGGCCATGGCGGCGACATGGTTTCCCCCAGAGAACACTGCTACTCCAGCTGCTCTCGCGTCATCTGACTATGTGTTCTCTCATAGTCCGAGAGCATCTGGTGGTCGAGATGGTGGCACAGGGCTAGGGCTGGGTGATATGGCCAAAATATTATATCACAGTATTTTTTTTAATGGATGGTAATGATGGTATTTGACATTATTTTTAGTTGTTGAATACTAAACGTTCTACATTGGCTTTATGAGTAGTGTGATCCTAGGGTGGCAACACATACATTCTAAGTGATTTCAATGAGTCTTTCTCCAATCTGATTGTTTTATTTGTTTTATACTGTTCAATTCAACAAATTTCAGCACTTTTATCGTTTCTGCATTTCCTGCACTCAATCGGAGTGGTGGAAAAAGTACCCAATTGTCATACTTGAGTAAAAGTAAAGATATGTTAATAGAAAATTACTCAAGTAAAAGCGACAGTCACCAAGTAAAATACTACTTGAGTAAAAGTCTAAAAGTCTCTTTCCAGGTTAGATCCTGCAGCTAGTGATGCCCAGCCACCCAACAACCTGCCCACTCGATCCCATCCCCTCCTCCAGACCACTCTCCTCTTGTGTCACAGAGACTCTATGCTCTACCAAAGCTGGACTCTCTCCTCTGTTCTCATTGACACTCAATTACTCTTCTCCTTCCCCCTCCTGACACTGAGGTGGCGACAAGCATCTCTGCGTGACTGGCAGACATCTCAGCTCGGATGTCGGCCCACCACCTCAAGCTCCACCTCGCACCATCTTCAAGACCCTGGTGCTTGTCTACGGAGCAGCAAGGGGAACTGCACCTCCTTTACCTTCAGGCTCTGCTCAAACCCTACATCCCAACCAGAGCACTTCGTTCCACCACCTCTGGTCTCTTGGCCCGCCGACCCCTGCGGGAAGGCAGCTCCCACTCAGCCCAGTCAAAACTCTTCTCTGTCCTGGCTGGGCGATATGGCCAAAATATCATATCACAGTATTTTAAAAAATGTGACTTATGACGTATCTTGTGTTTTTTAATAATAAAAGTTCTACATGTGCTTTGAGTAGTGCGTGACCCTACGGTGGCAACACATGCATTTCAATGGGTATTGGGTCCATGGGTCTTTCGCCATTCTGATTGTTTTTATGTTCAATGAAACTTCAACTAAAATCATTTCCTGCATTTCCATCAATTTCTGCATTTCCTGCACTCATTTGAGATCATTTACACACTGCCATGTAGGGCTGCAAGATTTGAACAAAAAAAACATGGCCCTATTTTTTTTAGCAAATGTTGCAATTGCAATTTGACTTGTGATTTAGATCAATACACTTGGGTGAACTGTTGGAATCATGGAAATATAATATTTATTCATAGTTTGAATATAAATAATAGTGGGCACTTTGAATAGTATTTGACATGACAATGAATTAAAATTCCAGGGAGTTATTGTGACAGGGTACGAACCAAAGTCATGGCCAGTTTTTCCTAGGGGACCCTATAATCTTTGGCTACATTAAATGTTTCTTCATGTAGCAAACATATTCATGCTTTGCTAGTTCCTCTTTGATTTAGCAGATACTGTTGAACGATCAACATGCTGATTTTGGCTTACACCTGCACTGATATCAGGCTATATTAGCTAGCTACATTTGCTCTGACTCAGTACATGTATTAGCTCGCTAGCTAGCCAGCTAACTAGCGATTAGCATTAACGGGTAACACGATTTAGCTAAAACATGCTAAGAAAAGACAAACTATCTGATTTCAGATGTAAGAAACAAACTAATAGTGTAATTATAGAATGCTAGTGGATTTATATTAAGAAGTGGAAACAACATCGTCATCAACATCTTTGCATGCGCTGCATTGACCAGGCAGACTGAACGCAAGTGTCTTGTGGTCAAGCAACAACAAATGCGCTCCTTGAGTGACAGGGGGTGGGGCTATGTCTGTGTGAAAAGCAGTTGTTTAATCTGAAATGTATCTTCCGCATTTAACCCAACCCCTCTGAATCAGAGAGGTGTGGGGGCTGCTTTAATCGGGATGACTCAAGTAGCGGTGTAAACGATAAAAAAAAAAATCGACGTTACAACACGGCATATCACATTTAACAAACCAACCATTCAAATAAAACCCAAACCGGTCCATACATCAATACCATGACTCTTCCGCGCCCCCGTCCCCATGTGGCGTTTCCTACTAGCACTGACTTTGCTGATAAATAATTTGTTGGGGAGAAAAATGTACATGATACGATTGTGATGTGTTGTTGTCTCGCCTAGCTATTTTAAGATGAATGCACTAATTGTAAGTCGCTCTGCATGAGAGCGTCTTTGAAATTACAAAAATATTCAAATGTATAAGACGCAAATACTTTTCACAAACTCTTCACAGCTGCTTCTCAACTTTTTTTGCATCTCCAACTCACCCATCGTTACATACTGTGTACACACACACAGAACAATACCATGTTGTTTTCACAATGCTTTATAACTTCTTTTTTTTTTTATATAAATGTCTTGATATTGTGTATTTTATACTATGAATGTGTGTTGATTGCATTGTTAGAGCTGGCCATTTTTTTATTTTGTTATTTCATTACTTTTTTTTTGGCCGGGGGTTGTGGGAATATTGTTTTATTTATTTATGCGTAATGTTGTACACTTTACATATTTTTTTACTTCATTAGATGTTGTATTTTATAATTTGCTTGACTTTTGAACACGTGTTCTTTTTGGGGTTGGGGAGCAATGCAGTGCAAATGTATATGAATAGTTTATTTATTTAACTGATTTCATGACTTATTTTTTGAGCAATGGTGAGGTGTGAGTGTCAGGATACCTTAATGGCATGTATCAGGCTGGACACATTGGCAGTCAGGATCTCTAGTATCCACCGAGTGCTGTTAACATCCCATGCTTCCTCTTATCCCACTGTCGTTGGAAAAACTAGCTTTTGTGTGTTCAGAGATAAAACACTTAAGTTCTTCCGACTGGCATGGAAGTGGCAAAATTCTTCAGAGGTGTAAGGATAATTAGAAGTCTGAATTCGGGATTTTGGTGCAGTGCACCTACCTGTAGTTCTGTTGCCTCCCACCTGAACTAATTATTTGGCCTCTATTGGTTTCAAATGGTATATTTTGGGAGTTTACAGCCCTGATTGTTGGTTTGGGGGCCGTGGTGCACCAATAAATGAATCTAGGAGAACAGGTATGTCATACATTTTATATGAATGCATTAAGAAATCAGAAATCAAGATGAATTTTTCTTTGAAAATGGTCCACTGCCACACTATGCATGATGATTTACGGCAGCCACAACAGTGTTATGGGGAAGCATTAGGGGCTGGTACAGCCTGTCCCTTCCAATCAAAATAGGCCTGACAGATCACTGGATTATCATGCTAAATCTCCATGTGTGCATTTTTATGTCCCAGTTAATTGGCAGGCATGTGACTGTACAGCTGAGGCTATCTGGTTTCAATTAAGCATAGGATTCATTTGAAATAATAATGAAACCCCCTACAGTAATATGGATGGATGTCTAAAATATATTGCCTAATAATAATAATAATAATTGTCTAATAATGGTCATATAATTAATTTCGGTGTTCATTTTTTTGATTGCAGTCATGGAACATTTTTAAGACATAATTCCTATAGACAGTTCATACAATACAAACCCCACTATCTCTAACATGGGATTTCAACTTTACCTATAGATGTGTAATAGAACCCAACAATGATATCCAATGAACAAATTGAACATCCATTGTGTAAGTGAGTTTGAGCCATATATCAACGAATGCCTCTGACAACCCTTGAAACTAAAAGCACAGCAACATATGGCATTCCAGATTATGGGATTACCTAGTTAAATCTGTGACACAGGGAGACACTCCTAATCTCCAGATTTACTAAATGATTATGAACACTGAGATGGGGTAGTATTGTCTACCAACCCCCTCAATTCAAGTGACCACACAAATACTTACTTTGAAGACACCTTATTTGAGTTATATGGAAAGTTAGGCCTAATTGCATTAAATTGGACCAACGGTCCACCGTCTAACCCATTCCCTCCCCATTGGGTCTTGGCATTTTCTCATGAATTGTGTGCCCAGACTATTTAGTGACCAGTGACCACATGATGCAAAGTCAGTAAGGGTCGGTTTAATTGTAATTATGTTGACACCGGCAGGCAGCACACTGTAGGCAAAATACTCTTAAAGCACAACAAGAATGTAGAAATATGATGCAAATAAACACAATTTTACGCATTGGATGGGCATGTTTTGCGTAAACCTGTGTGACATATTCACAGCTGCCAAATAGAAGATAAAGCCCTTCCTGCGATGATTTGAACATCTCTGCACGCATGTGTCATAGCAAATACCTTATCTTGCCATTGGCAAACTTTGTAAACGACAATGACGGCGCTGACGCTAAACGAGGACGAAGTGCCTCACTGTGCTTCACTTATAATGAGTTGAAGCTAGATGGCTTGTTACTACCTACGGTGTATTCTTATGAAATGTTATTGGACAGCATCAATGGGCATCAAAACAACATCGCACTTACCTTCCGGGAACGGGTTGGGCTGCACGACGTATAGGAAAGCGTGCACCATGTGGAACAGTAACCCTATTACTCCAGGTTCGTAATAGGCGAGGGTTTGGTAAACTCCCTGAGGCACATAGCCAAAATCCAACTTTCCCGACGGTGGCAGACTTCGGCGCTCTGGCTCCGTTTCTTCTTGCTGGAGTTCACCAGACGTTAATAGTCCCCAAAAGAGGAGAAGAAGACCGGTTTTCCACATCGTCCCAAGACACTGTCAAGCTCAATATACAGGGGTTAAAATAGGCTACAACGAGGGAGATGGTACAAAAATGTCGCTACGTCCGTATCTCTACTAAAATGTGGAAATAAAAGGGAAGGGTTGAGCAGTGGGACTGCAGGTTTTAAGTCCTGCTGTCCGGGGAAGGATTCGTGATTATCATCGTTCCCACGGTCAGTGACTCCTCATATGGACGCAAACCGCGTGTTTCTTTTCTCCGGTCCTCCAACCGCTCAGTTCCTCAGAGATGATATCAGACCGACTGTCAAATTGGCTGGAGCGTCTGTGCAGTGTGCTAGAGGAACGGGAAGGTTTGGATGGCTGCGCGAGAGAATGCGTGCGCATTCACTCTACTGGATGTGGGAGGCTCGGGCAGGGGCGGACTGGAACAATAATTCGGCCTTGGCATTTCATCCACACTAGCCCATATCAATGCGCATGCCGCCAAACCCAGTGACTGGCGAGTGATGCTCCTCCTCATCTTTTTTAACCAATTCATGTTTAAAACAAATGCAATATGTAAAAACACCACTGTGTTGTTCCACCTCAAAAAGCACAAGAAAGAGGATTTTGACACCCACCATCTGTTGTTAGTAGCAGATACAATTAGCATTCCTGAAACATTATTTTGTTGAAATATAATTTTATCTCTAAGAAATTAAACTAATTGATTGCACAAAAATTGGCAGTTTTAGTTGATATGATTGAGATAATATCAAATAAATATAGTACCCATCACCCACGTAGGCTTGGGCGGTATCGAGATGTTTATATTGTTGTGAAAGGGCCTAGTCAATTTCTTGTTGACTCCCCCAGTCCCCAGACAAGACTCTGGTAACACTGAAACAAGAAAAGATGAGAAGAGGTGGAAGAAGAGGCCTCAACCACAAGCATCTGCAGCCAGAGAGCAGCAGGACCAAGTCAAAGGAAGAGAAGAAATGACGGGTGTGGGTGGACCATATGCAGATGTTCCTCTGCTGGA
This sequence comes from Oncorhynchus gorbuscha, assembly GCF_021184085.1. Lineage (NCBI taxonomy): Eukaryota > Metazoa > Chordata > Actinopteri > Salmoniformes > Salmonidae > Oncorhynchus > Oncorhynchus gorbuscha. The sequence continues at coordinate 48,146,489 of NC_060195.1, forward strand.
GGGCGGAGGTTCATCGTATATGGCGACACCCCTGTCAGATCTCGGCCCTGAAATGGAGTTGGTAGAGTTGCTTGATCGCACGTGAAGCAGATGAAACCACGGATTGTCGTCACCTTCGAAGGAACCAATGTGCTACCAATGGCAAAATTGAATATTCATACATGTAAAATCACGAATAAAAAAAAACACTCTTCCGTGTTTTCTATCAGGAATTCGAGCATTACATTAAGACCATTCTACATTCTTCTAAAAAAGAAAGCTGTGAAAACAATCAATACCTGAGAACCTCTTAAGGATCTACGGGATTGGGGTCCCTATACCGGAACAGTTGTTATTAATGTGCGCTATTGTGACTAGAATGACATTGTAAGTAACAGCAAACTTCCCAGGACATAGACATGTTTTATATGGGCAGAAAGGTTAAATTCTTGTTAATCTAACTGCACTCTCCAATTTGCAGTAGCTATTACAGTGAAAAAACACCATGCTATATGAGGAAAGTACACAACAACAAAAACTTTTATCACGACAACTAAAATGATATACATTCACCTCTGAAAGGAAAATAATGTACTTACATTCAGTAATCTCTATATATATTGCTACCTGTCCCAGACCTGCTGTTTTCAACTCTCTAGAGACAGCAGGAGCGGTAGAGATACTCTTAATGATCGGCTATGAAAAGCCAACTGACATTTACTCCTGAGGTGCAATTATTTTTCTGAGGTCTTGGCTGGTTTCTTTTGATTTTCCCGTGATGTCAAGCAAAGAGGCACTGAGTTTGAAGGTAGGCCTTGAAATACATCCACAGGGAATTATGTCAATTAGCCTATCAGAAGCTTCTAAAGCCATAACATAATTTTCTGGAATTTTCCAAGCTGTTTAAAGGCACAGTCAACTTTGTGTATGTAAACATCTAACCCACTGGAATTGTGATACAGGGAAATAATCTTTGTGTAAGTGTAACGGATGTGAAACGGCTAGCTAGTCAGCTGTGGTGCGCGCTAAATAGCGTTTCAATCGGTGACGTCACTTGCTCTGAGACCTTGAAGTAGTGGTTCCCCTTGCTCTGCAAGGGCCGCGACTTTTATGGAGCGATGGGTAACGATGATTCATGGGTGATTGTTGTTGCTGTGTGCAGAGGGTCCCTGTTTTGCGCCCGGATATGGGCGAGGGGACGGTCTAAAGTTATACTGTTACATAAACACTTGTTGGAAAAATGACTTGTGTCATGCACAAAGTAGATGTCCTAACCGACTTGCCAAAATTATAGTTTGTTAACATGAAATTTGTCGAGTGGTTGAAAAACGAGTTTTAATGATTCAAACATGTGTATGTAAACTTCAACTGTATATATATATATATATATGTATATAATAAAAAATAATTTTAAAAGGACGGATGTGTTACCTGACTCTGTCTGAACATCACATGTAAAGGATACAATGTGTTACCTGACTGTCTGAACATCACATATAAAGGATACAATGTGTTACCTGACTGTCTGAACATCACATGTAAAGGATACAATGTGTTACCTGACTCTGTCTGAACATCACATGTAAAGGAGGCAATGTGTTACCTGACTCTGTCTAAACATCACATGTAAAGGAGACAATGTGTTACCTGACTGTCTGAACATCACATGTAAAGGATACAATGTGTTACCTGACTGTCTGAACATCACATATAAAGGATACAATGTGTTACCTGACTGTCTGAACATCACATGTAAAGGGTACAATGTGTTACCTGACTGTCTGAACATCACATGTAAAGGATACAATGTGTTACCTGACTGTCTGAACATCACATGTAAAGGAGACAATGTGTTACCTGACTCTGTCTGAACATCACATGTAAAGGAGGCAATGTGTTACCTGACTCTGTCTAAACATCACATGTAAAGGAGACAATGTGTTACCTGACTGTCTGAACATCACATGTAAAGGATACAATGTATTACCTGACTGTCTGAACATCACATGTAAAGGATACAATGTATTACCTGATTCTGTCTGAGCATCACATGTAAATGAGACAATGTGTTACCTGACTCTGTCTAAACATCACATGTAAAGGAGACAATGTGTTACCTGACTCTGTCTGAACATCACATGTAAAGGAGGCAATGTGTTACCTGACTCTGTCTAAACATCACATGTAAAGGAGACAATGTGTTACCTGACTGTCTGAACATCACATGTAAGGGATACAATGTGTTACCTGATTCTGTCTGAGCATCACATGTAAATGAGACAATGTGTTACCTGACTCTGTCTGAACATCACATGTAAGGGATACAATGTGTTACCTGACTCTGTCTGAACATCACATGTAAAGGAGGCAATGTGTTACCTGACTCTGTCTAAACATCACATGTAAAGGAGACAATGTGTTACCTGACTGTCTGAACATCACATGTAAAGGATACAATGTATTACCTGACTGTCTGAACATCACATGTAAAGGATACAATGTGTTACCTGACTCTGTCTGAACATCACATGTAAAGGAGGCAATGTGTTACCTGACTGTCTGAACATCACATGTAAAGGATACAATGTATTACCTGACTGTCTGAACATCACATGTAAAGGATACAATGTATTACCTGACTCTGTCTAAACATCACATGTAAGGGATACAATGTGTTACCTGACTGTCTGAACATCACATGTAAGGGATACAATGTGTTACCTGACTCTGTCTAAACATCACATGTAAAGGAGACAATGTGTTACCTGACTGTCTGAACATCACATGTAAAGGATACAATGTGTTACCTAACTCTGTCTGAACATCACATGTAAAGGAGACAATGTGCTATGTAACAATGTGTTTGCTTAAATGTCATGTGTAAGGGGGAGGATTTCTTGTGTGTCTGTAGTCAAAGGAGGCATTGGCTTGGGCGGTTAAGGGGTATAAAACCCCATGTAAAAGATAGGGAAAGCGGAGCGGAGATTCTGGGCGAAGACAGATAAGGAGCTGAATGATGTATTAGAAGTTAAAAGACTTTTGGGGTAAGAACAGAACTTGATTGTTATTGTTAGAAGTTTTTACATTGTAATTGCTATATTTAAAAAACAATAAATCCATCAGTTGTGAAACCGTGGAACCAGAAGAGAAGTGTTACTTGTTTTCATTAACTTGTTCAATTATTTGTTGAATAAAGTGCTGAAGAAGAAGAGAAGCATACAAGCTCAGCGGGTTGACCTTAGGTGTCCGCGGCCAGACTATATTGTGGGCTCGTACCACAGGGGAGCTCAAGGGTAGTTGTGTAAAAGACACACAAAAGGAGCACTGGGTATTTATAGTTTGACTTTACTCAGACAAAGTGTCGAACCCCTGATTTCAACTAAGAATTCCTTTCAAGATATTAGTCTTAGCTGAAACCCTATACCCGGGTCTTAGCGAGTGTGAGTCACCCGTGAGGGTGTTGTCATGTCAACTAGAAAGGGAGGACCAGCCGCGAGCAGGAGTATCTGAGACTATGCCGCTCTTATAAAAACAGTATAACCCCGTGGTTGAACATATCCTTTGTGATAGGTGAGATACACTACACTGCCAAAAGCATGTGGACACCTGCTCATTGAACATCTCATTCCAAAATCATGAGCATTAATATGGAGTTGGTCCCCCCTTTGCTGCTATAACAGCCTCCACTCTTCTGGGAAGGCTTTCCACTAGATGTTGGAACACTGCTGCAGGGAATTATTTACATTCAACTACAAGAGCATTAGTGAGATCAGGAACTGATGTTGGACGATTAGGCCTGGCTCACAGTCGGCATTCAATTCATCCCAAAGGTGTTCGATGGGGTTGATGTCAGGGCTCTTTGCAGGCCAGTCAAGTTATTCCACACCAATATTGACAAACCATTTCTGTATGGAACTCGCATTGTGCACAGGGGTATTGTCATGCTACAACAGGAAAGGACCTTCCCCAAACTGTTGCAACAAAGTTGGAAGCACAGAATCGTCTAGAATGTCATTGTATGCTGTAGCGTTCAGATTTCCCTTCACCCAAACCATTATTCCTCTTCCATAAAACTTTACAGTTGGCACAATGTATTCGGGCAGGTAGCGTTCTCCTGGCACCCGCCAAACCCAGATTTGTCTGTTGGACTGCCAGATGATGAAGCGTGATTCATCACTCCAGAGAACGCGTTTCCATTACTCCAGAGTCCAATGGCGATGGGCTTTACACCACTCCAGCCGACGCTTGCCATTGCTCATGGTGATCTTAGGCTTGTGTGCGGCAGCTCGATCTTGGAAACCCATTACATGAAGCTTCCAACAAACAGTTATTGTGCTGACGTTGCTTTCAGAGGCAGTTTGGAACTCGAGTGTTGCAATCGAGGACAGACGATTTTTACACGGTACGCGCTTCAGCACTTGGCGGTCCAGTTCTTTGAGCTTGTGTGGTCTACTACTTCGTTGCTGAGCCATTGCTGCTCCTAGACGTTTCCACATTTCCACTTCAAAATAACAGCACAGCTGACCGTGGCAGCTCTAGCAGAGCAGAAATTTGAGGAACTGACTTGTTGGAAAGGTGGCATCTTATGACGGTGCAACATTGAAAGTCACTGAGCTCTTCTGTAAGGCCCTTCAACTGCCAATGTTTGTCTATGGAGATTGCATCTTGTCAGCAACAGATTTGACTGAAATAGCTGAATCCACTCATTTGAAGGGGAGTCCACATACTGTTGGCCATGTAGTGTAACACGTAGTAAGAGCTGAACCACGTTAAAATAGTGCAGAGCTGACTATAAATAAATATTGGATTGCTCATTGGTGTTGTACACAAAAATAGCCCCGCTGACGCGTAAGCATACTGCATCACAAATGACCGGTGAAGTGTTAACAGTAGGAAGGAGTGAGCTAACCTCTGTGGCAAGCAAGAGATGGACCAAGAGGGGAGCCTGGGGTCAAAAGACAGGGAGGCCCCCTCACCAGCAAAGAGGCTCATACCGCGGGATAATCCAGGCCCACCGGCGCGCGGTGGTAGTTGACCCACACTGTGTGGTCAAGAGAAGATCCACAGGTAAGAATACCTGCGCAGTAGTGAAGGCGGCCATACTTGTCACTTCGACATTCTTGATGCCCAAGGTGGGGCCCTAAATAGATAAAAATCTATAGAGGAACCTAAAGTAACTGGTTAACAGATTTAAAGGCAAAGTGCCACACTAGTAGGGGCCCTGTGAAAAACAGTAAAACTCTGATAAAATCCAATTAGGGACAACTGGTCTATAACCCTAGATTGGTAAATGGTTACGGTTTATGACCTAAAGTAACTGTGCAGGATAGCCATGGTGGATACACCCGGTAGCAGATAAAGCAACTTAAAGTAACTAGTGAAGAAAAGGCTTTTTAATTTTGGATAAGATATAAGTCAAAGGAATCCAAATGGTTCAAACGAAGGCTCAGCAATACCAGTGACCCTAATACCCATCCTAGAAGTGTGGGATAATTTGCCAGAAAAAGAAAAAGGGATGTTAATGAGAGGAGAAATTAACTGTAAAAAAAGGGGTTACGGTAATGGTAGAGCTGAAAGGAGGGCAATTCTACTGGAATCAGTTTATAAGGCAGCATAGACTGATACTGACCAGAGCCCCTCTCTCCGGTGTAGTGGCAGAAGCAACACTGGAGAATTGGGTGGCCTGGCAAAAAAAAATGTAAGAAGAAAGGAGGGAAATTTAGGGAAAATGGACAGATGGCTGGTGGCGTTTGGTAAGTATGACCCCACCTTGAGTGTACGGACATGTGAGTATGTGGATCCAGAGAATGTCATGAACGTCACACCCCCAATAGTAACACAAGCAGTCCATAAATTCAGCTTACACTATGAGAAGGGAGTGCCTAGTGCAGTGTGTGGGTATAGTAACATAAGAAGGTAGAAATGGTGAATGAGGGGCCCTGGGGAAGCGACAGGGGGAGAGGGGCAAGCAGTAATGCAGTGTCCCCTATAACGTCAACACCTATGGTGTCCTCAGAAACGGAATGGCACGCTATTTACAGCTGCTTGAGAAGTGGGATAGACAGGACCAGTTACCTGAAGGGAGAGGTTCAGGGCCATAGTACCTAGACCTGGCACCACAGGTGCACCACACCCAGTGTGTCACATAGGCCCACCCACTGTGGATCAGGCCCAGCCAATCAGAAGGAGTTTGTCCCAACTAAAAGGCTTTATTACAGACAGAAATACTCCTCAGTTTCACCAGCTGTCTGGGTGAAGGTCATGGCCTGGTTACACGTGGTCTGTGGTTTTTAGTCCGTACTGCCAAATTCACCAAAACAACGTGGGTGGTGGCTTATGGTAGAGAAAGGAATATTCAATTCTCTGGCAACAATTCTGGTGGAAATTCCTGCAGTCAGCATGCCAATTGCATGCTCCCTCAAAACTTGAGACATGTGGCATTGTGTTGTGTCACAAAATCACACATTTTTAGAGTGGCCTTTTATTGTCCCCAGCACAAGGTGCACCTGTGTAATGATCATGCTGTTTAATCATCTTCTTGATATGCCACACCTGTCAGGTGGATGGATTATCTTCGCAAAGGATACATTCTCACTAACAGGGATGTGAACAAATTTGTGTACAACATTTGAAAGAAATAAGCTTTTTGTGCATATAGAACATTTCTGGGATCTTTTATTTCAGCCCATGAAACATGTTGCGTTTATATATTTTTGCTAAGTATATGTTCTTATGACAGAACAGCTCATTGTTACCCCTCCTAGATCATGGGTGGATAAGATGGATGAGGGAACACGTGAGACACGGTTCACTTATGGGGATTATGGAAATTTTGCCAACCAGCCCTCCACTAAGCGCTTAATATTAGCTCAGGGCCTCATTCTCCCTCTCAAAACGTCTTTAATGAAAGTGGCGCATGATGTCATGTTGCAGCAATGTAGGAGAAAGATAAAAAATAATGAACGTTGAAACTAGAAACTGAAAAGTTAGAAGAATCAGATGGAGATGATTCGAGCTCTGAGATGTTAAACAACAACAGCACCTGGGCTCCCAGTGCTTCCTCAAGAGGAAGTGCTGGCAGTTTGGATCTGAACTCTAACAGATTGCTACAGGAAGCTGGGTTATGCAAACACAGGCGGTACCCATGACAGCCTTGCTTCAGTCTGATGAACATATAATATATAGACAGTGTTGCCTAAAAGAGGGACAACATATGGCTAGAGATAAACATTTACTAGACACTTATGGCTTTTGCGGGTAACTTCAGACAGCTGAAGTATCAGCAATACTGGATGGACAATTGAAAACTAAAGACAAACACATGCAAAGCGTGAAGATAATAACTGATAGTGACTACTGTCATAGAGCCCTAAAAGAAGACCTAGGGATATGGGAACAAAATTGCTACGAAGGAGCCAAGAGAAAGCAGTTTGCGAACCAGGTGTATAGGCTAAGATAGCTGAGTTGCTAATGGACTTGCAACATTAAATAATACACCAGAAAGCTCATGTGAAGTAAGGAAAGTACTGGCAAGGAAATGAGGAAGTGAACGCTATTGCTCAGATGAGGAGTATATTAGTGGTAGGGGTGGGGTGGAGCTGGGAAAATACTTCTGATGGGCAAATGGTTACTGAGGAAGCTGCTGTTGAGCTGATCTCTGGTGTCCCTATGGGTTTAACCTGTTAAGACTCTAGGGGCAGTATTTCATTTTTGGATAAAAAGACGTGCCCGTTTTTAGCGCAATATTTTGTCACGAAAAGTTGCTCGACTATGCTTGGAATTGATAGTTTTGGAAAGAAGACACTCTGACGTTTCCAGAACTGCAAAGATTTTCACTGTGAGTGCCTTAGAACAAAACCTACAGGCAAAACCAAGATGTTTGAGCGACCAGGAAATCAACAGGATTTCTGATGGCACGTTTTCCATGATCGCCTTATATGGCTGTGAATGCGACAGGAATGAACGGACACTTCCTATCGTTTCCCCAAGGTGTCTGCAGCATTGTGACGTATTTGTAGGCATATCATTGGAAGATTGACCATAAGAGACTACATTTACCAGGGGTCCCGCACGGTGTCTGTGTGGAAATTGGTGCGCAAAAGTCACCTACCAGTATTTTTCCATCCGAATCTGAGAACAATGCAGGCTTCCAGGAATGGCATTTCAATGAAGAGATATATGACAAAACACCTTGAGGATGGATTCAAACAACGTTTTCCATGTTTCAGTCGATATTATGGAGTTAATTCGGAAAAAAGTTTGACGTGTAGGTGACTGAATTTTCGGTTAGTTTCGGTAGCCAAATGCATAGTAACAAAACGGAACGTTGTGTCCTACACAAGCATCTTTCAGGAAAAACTGGACATCTGCTATGTAACTGAGAGTCTCCTCATTGAAACATCTGAAGTTCTTCAAAGGTAAATTATTTTATTTGATCCCTTTGCTGGTTTTTGTGAATATGTTGCGTGCTAAATGCTAACGCTAAATGCTAAGCTAGCTATCACCACTCTTACACAAATTATTGATTTTCTCTGGTTCTAAAGCATATTTTGAAAATCTGAGACGACAGGATTGTTAAGAAAAGGATAAGCTTGAGAACAGGCATATTTATTTCATTTCATTTGCGATTTTTAGAAATCGCTAACGTTGCGTTATGGTAATGAGCTTGAGGCTATGATTACGCGACCGAATACGGTGTGGGTCGGACTAAGAGGTTAAGACACCAAGGGATCAAATGAACTAGGGAAAAGCTGAAAGCAATGGGATATACTGTTATGCAGGTGAGTGAGGACCCAAAAGCGGTTTAACAGAAACAGAGTCTTTTAATGTCCAAACACAGGGAAAACATAAATCCTATTCAGATGTATCGGTAGACTAGTCCCCTTCTAGCAGCAGAGGAGGAATAGCAGGACTAGCGGGAACAGACTGCAGGTCCCTCCGGGTAGGCGCGGGCTGTAGAGGACAGAGGCACCTGATCAAACGCAGCATCTAATGAAGAGGCAGATAACGACAGGACAGAACAAGGGCGAAGCAAACGAGAATCCGACAAAGACAGAAGCAGAAACAGAGAGAGAAATAGAGACCTAATCAGAGGGAAAAGAGGGAACAGGTGTGAGAGAGTAAACGAGGTCGTTAGAGGAGAATGAGGGACAGCTGGGAGAAAGAAAGGGACCATAGAGAGAGAGAGAGATAGAGGGAGAGAAGGTAACCTAATACAACCAGCAGGGGGAAACGAAGAGAAGAGAAAGAACAGGAACAAGACATAACATGACAATACATGACAGTACCCCCCCCACTCACCGAGCGCCTCCTGGCGCACTCGAGGAGGAAACCTGGCGGCAACGGAGGAAATCATCGATCAGCGAACGGTCCAGAACGTCCCGAGATGGAACCCAACTCCTTTCCTCAGGACCGTACCCCTCCCAATCCACTAGGTACTGATGACCACGGCCCCGAGGACGCATGTCCAAAATCTTCCGGACCCTGTAGATAGGTGCGCCCTCGACAAGGATGGGGGGGGTAGACGAACGGGGGCGCGAAGAAAGGGCTTGACACAGGAGACATGGAAGACCGGGTGGACGCGGAGAAGATGTCGCGGAAGAAAAAGTCGCACTGCGACAGGGTTAATGACCTGAGAAATACGGAACGGACCAATGAACCGCGGGGTCAACTTGCGAGAAGCTGTCATAAGGGGAAGGTTATGAGTGGAGAGCCATACTCTCTGACCGCGACAATATCTAGGACTCTTAGTCCTACGCTTATTAGCGGCTCTCACAGTCTGCGCCCTATAACGGCAAAGTGCAGACCTGACCCTCTTCCAGGTGCGCTCACAACGTTGGACAAAAGCCTGAGCGGAGGGAACGCTGGGCTCGGCGAGCTAGGACGAGAACAGAGGAGGCTGGTACCCGAGGCTACTCTGAAAAGGAGATAGCCCGGTCGCAGACGAAGGAAGCGAGTTGTGAGCGTATTCTGCCCAGGGGAGCTGTTCTGCCCAAGACGCAGGGTTACGAAAGGAAAGACTGCGTAAGATGCGACCAATAGTCTGATCGGTCGAGAGGGAATGGAAAGCGGTCTGAGACGGCCGGCAGGAGGAGAGTTACCGGACTTAGTCTGCGCGCAGTCTGAACAAGCAGCCACGAAACGACGCGTGTCACGCTCCTGAGTGGGCCACCAAAAACGCTGGCGAATAGAAGCAAGCGTAACCCGAACGCCGGGGTGGCCGGCTAACTTGGCAGAGTGAGCCCACTGAAGAACGGCCAGACGAGTAGGAACGGGAACGAAAAGAAGGTTCCTAGGACAAGCGCGCGGCGACGGAGTGTGAGTGAGTGCTTGCTTTACCTGCCTCTCAATTCCCCAGACAGTCAACCCGACAACACGCCCCTCAGGGAGAATCCCCTCGGGGTCGGTAGAGGCTACTGAAGAACTGAAGAGACGGGATAAAGCATCAGGCTTGGTGTTCTTAGAGCCCGGACGATAAGAAATAACGAACTCGAAACAAGCGAAAAACAGTGCCCAACGGGCCTGACGCGCATTAAGTCGTTTGGCCGAACGGATGTACTCAAGGTTCCTATGGTCAGTCCAAACGACAAAAGGAATGGTCGCCCCCTCCAACCACTGTCGCCATTTGCCTAGGGCTAAGCGGATGGCGAGCAGTTCGCGGTTTCCCACATCATAGTTACGTTCCGACGGCGACAGGCGATGAGAAAAATACGCGCAAGGGTGGACCTTGTTGTCAGAATGGGAGCGCTGGGAAAGAATGGCTCCCACGCCCACCTCTGACGCGTCAACCTCGACAATGAACTGTCTAGTGACGTCAGGTGTAACAAGGATAGGTGCGGATGTAAAACGCTCTTTGAGGAGATCAAAAGCTCCCTGGGCGGAAACGGACCACTTAAAGCACGTCTTGACAGAAGTAAGGGCTGTGAGAGGAGCTGCCACCTGACCGAAATTACGGATGAAACGACGATAGAAATTCGCGAAGCCGAGAAAGCGCTGCAACTCGACACGTGACTTAGGGACGGGCCAATCGCTGACAGCTTGGACCTTAGCGGAATCCATCTTAATGCCTTCAGCGGAAATAACAGAACCGAGAAATGTGACGGAGGAGGCATGAAAAGCGCACTTCTCAGCCTTCACATAAAGACAATTCTCTAAAAGGCGCTGGAGGACACGTCGAACGTGCTGAACATGAATCTGGAGTGACGGTGAAAAAAATCAGGATATCGTCAAGGTAAACGAAAACAAAGATGTTCAGCATGTCTCTCAGTACATCATTAACTAATGCCTGAAAGACAGCTGGAGCGTTAGCGAGGCCGAACGGCAGAACCCGGTATTCAAAGTGCCCTAACGGAGTGTTAAACGCCGTTTTCCACTCGTCCCCCTCCCTAATGCGCACGAGATGGTAAGCGTTACGAAGGTCCAACTTAGTGAAAGACCTGGCTCCCTGCAGGATCTCGAAGGCTGAAGACATAAGGGGAAGCGGATAACGATTCTTAACCGTTATGTCATTCAGCCCACGATAATCCACGCAGGGGCGCAGGGTCCCGTCCTTTTTCTTAACAAAAAAAAACCCCGCTCCGGAGGGAGAGGAGGAAGAGACTACGGTACCGGCGTCGAGAGCTACAGACAAATAATCCTCGAGAGCCTTACGTTCGGGAGCCGACAGAGAGTATAGTCTACCCCGGGGGGGAGTGGTTCCCGGAAGGAGATCAATACTACAATCATACGACCGGTGCAGAGGAAGGGAGATGGCCCTGGACCGACTGAAGACCGTGCGCAGATCGTGATATTCCTCCGGCACCCCTGTCAAATCACCAGGCTCCTCCTGTGAAGAAGGGACAGAGGAAACAGGAGGGGTAGCAGACATTAAACACTTCACATGACAAGAGACATTCCAGGAGAGGATAGAATTACTAGACCAATTAATAGAAGGATTATGACACACTAGCCAGGGATGGCCCAAAACAACAGGTGTAAAAGGTGAACGAAAAATTTAAAAAGAAATGGTTTCGCTATGATTACCAGAGACAGTGAGGGTTAAAGGTAGCGTTTCACGCTGAATCCTGGGGAGAGGACTACCATCCAAGGCGAACAAGGCCGTGGGCTCCCCTAACTGTCTGAGAGGAATGTCATGTTCCCGAGCCCAGGCTTCGTCCATAAAACAGCCCTCCGCCCCAGAGTCTATCAAGGCACTGCAGGAAGCTGCCGAACCGGTCCAGCATAGATGGACCGACAAGGTAGTACAGGATGTTGAAGGAGAGACCTGAGTAGTTGCGCTCACCAGTAGCCCTCCGCTTACTGATGAGCACTGGCCTTTTACTGGACATGAAATGACAAAATGACCAGCGGAACCGCAATAGAGACAGAGGCGGTTGGTGATTCTCCGTTCCCTCTCCTTAGTCGAGATGCGAATACCCCCCAGCTGCATAGGCTCAGCACCTGAGCCAGTGGGGGAAGATGGTAGTGATGCGGAGAGAGGGGCAACGGATAACGCGAGCTCCCTTCCACGAGCTCGGTGACGAAGATCAATCAGTCGTTCTATGCGAATAGCGAGTTCAATCAAGGAATCCACGCTGGAAGGAACCTATCGGGAGAGAATCTCATCCTTTACCTCCGCGCGGAGACCCTCCAGAAAACGAGCGAGCAAAGCCGGCTCGTTCCAGTCACTGGAGGCAGCAAGAGTGCGAAACTCTATAGAGTAATCAGTTATGGATCGATTACCTTGACATAGGGAAGACAGGGCCCTGGAAGCTTCTTCCCCAAAAACAGAACGATCAAAAACCCGTATCATCTCCTCCTTAAAGTTTTGATACTGGTTAGTACACTCAGCCCTCGCCTCCCAGATTGCCGTGCCCCACTCACGAGCCCGTCCAGTAAGGAGAGATATGACGTAGGCGATACGAGCTGTGCCCCTGGAGTACGTGTTGGGCTGGAGAGAAAACACAATATCACACTGGGTGAGAAACGAGCGGCATTCAGTGGGCTCCCCAGAGTAACACGGCGGGTTATTAATTCTGGGCTCCGGAGACTCGGAAGCCCTGGAAGTAGCCGGTGGATCGAGGCGGAGATGGTGAATATGTTTCGAGAGGTCGGAGACTTGGGCAGCCAGGGTCTCAACGGCATGTCGAGCAACAGACAATTCCTGCTCGTGTCTGCCTAGCATCGCTCCCTGGATCTCGACAGCTGAGTGGAGAGGATCCGAAGTCGCTGGGTCCATTCTTGGTCGGATTCTTCTGTTATGCAGGTGAGTGAGGTCCCAAAAGCGGTTTAACAGAAACAGAGTCTTTTAATGTCCAAACACAGGGAAAACATAAATCCTCTTCAGATGTATCGGTAGACTAGTCCCCTTCTAGCAGCAGAGGAGAATAGCAGGACTAGCGGCAACAGACTGCAGGTCCCTCCGGGTAGGCGCGGGCCGTAGAGGACAGAGGCACCTGATCAAACGCAGCATCTAATGAAGAGGCAGATAACGACAGGACAGAACAAGGGCGAAGCAAACGAGAATCCGACAAAGACAGAAGCAGAAACAGAGAGAGAAATAGAGACCTAATCAGAGGGAAAAGAGGGAACAGGTGTGAGAGAGTAAACGAGGTCGTTAGAGGAGAATGAGGGACAGCTGGGAGAAGGAAAGGGACCATAGAGAGAGAGAGAGAGATAGAGGGAGAGAAGGTAACCTAATACGACCAGCAGGGGGAAACGAAGAGAAGAGAAAGAACAGGAACAAGACATAACATGACAATACATGACATATACAGTGAAAAGTAAAACATTGGCTAATACAGTGAAAGACCGTGCAATATGTCAAACGTATAACCCTGGTAAAACAGGAAAACGGCAACCTGGTCTTTCCATAAAAAGGATATGATGGGACCGTTGCCAGTGAAAGGCCAGAAGGATTATGCATGTGCTCTTGCTGACTCCTGTACATACAATCGTGAGGCCAATAAATAAAGGTACTAGCAGGGAAACAAGCATTCGTCACTTTACAATTATGGTGCCAACATTTAGGAATAACTAGGGAATTGAGAACGACAATGGTTCCCGTTTTAAAAAGAAATTGAGGAATTTGGGATAGTATGAGTTCTCTCCCCAGTAAACAATCGAACGGACTGGTAGAGAGGTCTATTGCACTTGTAAAAAAATGGAATAGCGAAAAATCTGAATGATGACCACTGGAGTGACAAAATTAGGATCGTTTATAAACAATAGGAACCAAGATAATAGAAATACGCCTGCGTACTAACTAAATGGGTGGCCATTTGAGACTCCAGAAATAGGCAGGAAAGGAACCGTTAGGGATACCACACTGTCCTCTCTCCATAAGGCAAAGGACACAGGTGGCAGACCTATTCAATGACAATACGACCAAAAGGATAAGGTAATACAAGTCCTAGACGCTAACACGGAATACAGTGCGTAGATCAATTAAAAACCCCATTGTGATTAGCTAATAACCTAGTATCGGAAAAGTGGGCTAAATCAGCACTCCAAGGCAGACCCTATGACCGAACCTAGAGCTCAAGTAGCATTTCATCTGTTGGTGGAGGTAGTGAATGTGACGGGCCTAGTGCTTGTAAGGGGACACACCCACATATGGCTCAGAAGAGCCTTAGCGCTACTAGAGTTTGCGAAGGGCGGCATGACTAGCAAGGTGTCTGAAGGTCTGAAGTGGCGGTAGACTGCAAGTGTGCCACCAGCCCCGGGACGCCATTGCCAGTAGTCTGGAAGGGTCCAGGGAAGGAAAGGCCAGGAAGGATTACAGGGGAGGAACGATGCCCTGATAAGATTAGATGGATAGTAGTTAACCTACTCCCTAGACTGAAAATAGCTGAGGAGTCAGAAAATAAGGGTAATAAACTATTGATGCCCACTGACTGTACCTGTAAGTGGGATGGTGCCCTGTTGTTTAAGTGTGAAAATGCAGAGAGGGTGACCATTAGAGCTAGGAGGGGGAAGAACGCAATTCAGGGTCACTTGATGATCTCAGGGACTCGGAAGCTCCTGCCAGAGGGAGCAGCCGGACAATTGTTTGAAATAACTATTAAGGTGTGGTGCCACGCAAAGGTGTTTTTTTTCACTCTTTATGCAGGTAGCACCAGGATTTACAGAGTCAGAAAGACCCGAAACTGAAACCACCTAAAGTAAGCGGTAAGAAGGGTAAACAAAGGGTCCCAAAGTAGGAGGCCAGAGATACTGCATAAAGGGTGAGTATAGACGATGGAGAAGGAGGAAGAGCTGGGCGTGGTGGGGAGCCTTCCAGGAAGTGTTCGTTCTTCTTTAGACGCCCTAACACTCTCAGACGATGAACCTCTCCTTCAGCAGGGCCATCCAGCAATGTGTAAATACTGTTACCATGGGAGCATGGGCATGCTGTTTCTTGTACTGATGGAGGTGACTCTGTACATGATTGGGGAGCCAGGCTGGGAACAAATGCATGATAAAGTAGGGATAAAGACAACAGAAAGATTAAACCAGATTGACTACATTCCACTGTTTGAGACCCATGCCCTCCCGATGATATGTGAAAGGGTGGCTGGGAATGAACTCCATTAAAAGGGGTTCACTATTCAGGAACTGGAATTTCAGTAGAAATGGGAAAATATTTTGAGGGAATACTTATACTGGGTCACAGTGCACTGGGCTAGAAGATAAATCCGTACAAGTGAACTGGACTAAAAAGGACGGAGAACAACCAAGGCTGTACTCAGATTGGTGTGCTCAGTATTTCAAAGGGGACCTGGACACTCCTTTATGGGAAAGGGAGTGTGTAGAAAACAGTGAATCAAGGGCTGGAGGAGTGTAAGGCTAACATACCCTGTGGTCACTCAAATCTGACATATCCCAGAACAGAGAAGTTGGTTAATGCAAAAGGGACCCAGAGCGAACCTCTTGAAGGAAAATCACGAGGCAGTAGACAGACTAAGGTAGACCCAGTCCTTTATCCGTACCGAATAAAGGACTGTAGGTGAATGGACAACCATGCCCCTCATGGGGGTGTGGCCCCAATAACTGTAACCATTTATCCTATGGGTGGGGGGAAATTGGCCAGGTTGTCACAGTATAATGAGGGTAGGGATAGACAGTGAGATTAATAAGACTGGGTGTGGAAAATACCTGTTACCTTACACCTACTCTCCCATAGAAGAATGTGGGAAAGTGAAAGAGGAGACGTGGGTGCAACGCCAGTCTAGTCCTGGGGACTTGAAAGGGGGTTAACAAAACACATTTTAGAGAGCTGGATATGTGTGTGAGTAAGACAATTGCAGAGATGCTGGAGGGAAGGGACTTCCCCGTAGATTAATTTAGAAGGAATTCATCAGGAACTCCTAGATGCCCAATATGTCAAACAAGACCAATGGAAGTGGGATACTGGTTATATAATTGTACAGGGCTTCAGCGGTCAGGTACTGTTAAAAAGTGATTTGAGGTCTTACAAACAGGTCTTCACTACGGATAGGGGAAGAGTAGGGTGGGGATTACAAACTACAGAAGTGTTGAAATAATTATGTGAAACCATGTTTGGATAATTTAGACTGGTTAAACAATTACTGGACTAGCTACCAATACGTCGCTACGGGCCCGTTTCCGTGGTTAATGTCTAAGAAATTAAAAGAGGTGGTTATAGAACGGGCCAGAGGGAGCCTGGACCGTTTTGGGTTAAGCAAAGGCTAGATGGGAGCAATTGAAAGATAAGAAATGGGTTAGAATAGTAACTGGGCTCTTGTAGGAGTTATGTAAGTGGGGGAATTATGGGACACGCTTTTTCCTCAGGAATGGTCATTTGAATGGCTTAATAATGTTTATTGGGTAATTAGGGAAACAAATAGGAAAGTAAACATCCAGCCATGCACGTAGAGAATCCGCTGTGGTGCGGATATAGAGTTCATGAATGGCGGAGAGATTTGTGCAATGGAAAAGTGCAGAAAGGATTAGATTGGGTTGGGAGTAACAATATGTACTGTATACCAACACTACGTGTAGGAAGCAGTGCAGGAATGGCTCCAGTCTGGGGTCCTGACTGTACTGTCCCAGAGTTATGGGGGCAATCAGCAGTGGAGGGAGATAGAGAGGTAGTGGAGACGGTTGTGGGAGGAGTAACAGTACGCTGGGACTCGTTGAAGGATATGCTGTGGGAATGGGCTGGAGTGTTTTTAACAACAGTGGGTGCTCTGGCTGGAAGGCTACTATTGTTGATGATAGGAAAGTGCTGTGTGAGTGCAGCAATAAACAGGATGTGCGCCCGGAAATAAGATTAAGTGAAGCTGCTTAGAGAGGTTAAAAAAGTAGCAGAGAATGAAGAGGGAGAAGGCGTATACCGATTGCCATTCTTTTGCATTCAAAACAACCATCTTTTATATAAGGAGTAGGAGATAGACATTGTGTGTAGAAATTGTGCACCTTTAAATAAAGGGGGGTGATGAGTTGTTTAGAACGGGAGGGGGTTAATGGCATCTAGTAATCTATAGATCAGGGTGATAATCCTAGAATTTCCAAACCACTTAATACTAGCATGGATGATGTTCTATGGAACTGTGTTCTCAGAAGCCCGCCGGATGGCAAGAAAACCTTGGTGTGCTACCCAGACAGACTGAATCCATCCCATTGTCACCAATGCCCAAAATAGGTAGAGGGGGTTAGGATTGCAGTGATCCTGGGAGGAATTGTGGCATGTGTGCTGGCAATGTTATGAAGGGAAACGTGACTACAGAGCACTAGGCAGAGCAAGTACTCCAGGATGCATGGTAAAGGGCCTAAAGCTGACAGTGACAGGAATAAACGGGAAAGACATGATTTAAGGGCAAATATTGAATGGTGGTGGGAGGATATACAATTCAAATAGAGGGACGAAGACCACAGGTTGCAGAAAAGAAAAAGCCAACACCAATGCAGAAAGGGTGTGGGGAAATTGGTGGAAGGCACTGATTATTCAAACTACATGGCCGGTACAGGGGAAAGTACGGAATATACAATGCATTCGTAAAGTATTCAGACCCCTTAACTTTTAACACATTTTGATCCGTTACAGCCTTATTCTAAAACTGATTAAATGTTTTTTTCTTCATGAATCTACACACAGTACCCCATAATGACGAAGCAAAAACAGATTTTTCGAAATTGTAGAAAATATATATTAAACATAACTATTCAGACCCTTTACTCAGTACTTTGTTGAAGCACCTTTGGCAGAGATTACAGCCTCGAATGTTTTTGGTTATGACGCTACAAGCTTGGCACACCTGTATTTGGGGAGTTTCTCCAATTCTTCTGTGCAGATCCTCTCAAGCTCTGTCAGGTTGGATGGGGAGCATTGCTGCACAGCAATTTTCAGGTCTCTCCAGGGATGTTTGATCGGGTTCAAGTCTGGGCCACTCAAGGACATTCAGAGACTTGTCCCGAAGCCACTCCTGTGCTGTCTTGGCTGTGTGCTTAGGGTCATTGTCCTATTTTAAGGTGAACCTTTGCCCCAGTCTCTGAGGTCCTAAGCACTCTGGAACAGGTTTTCATCAAGGATCTCTCTGTACTATGCTCCCGTTCATCTTTCCCTTGATCCTGATTAGTCTCCCAGTCCCTGCCGCTGAAAAACATCCCAAATCAAATCAAATTTTATTGGTCACATACACGTGTTTAGCAGATGTTATTGCGGGTGTAGAGAAATGCTTGTGCTTCTAGTTCCGACAGTGCATCAAGGGTAGCCTAGTGGTTAGCAAGGGTAGCCTAGTGGTTAGAGCTTTGGACTAGTAGCCAAAAGGTTGCACGTTCAAATCCCCGAGATGACAAGGTACAAATCTGTCATTCTGCCCCTGAACAGGCAGTTAACACACTGTTCCTATGCAGTCATTGAAAATAAGAATTTGTTGTTAATTGACTTGCCTAGTTAAATAAAGGTAAAAATCTAACATGTAATATCTAACAATTTCACGACAAATACCTAATACACTTTCTTTGCTAGAATGGATGACTGTGTACACAATGTGACTGGTTTTTCTTTTGTAGTCCGTGATTGTCTGCAGACCCTTCCACATACGTCTTGTGTCTGAGCCGTTAAATTGCGACTCCACTTTTTCTCTATACTGACGTTTCGCCTGTTTGATTGCCTTGTGGAGGGAATGACTACTCTGCTTGTATTCTGCCATATTACCAGTCACCTTTCCATGGTTAAATGCAGTGGTTTGCGTTTTCAATATTGTGCGAATGCTGCCATCTATTCTCGGTTTCTGGTTAGGGTAGATTTTAAGTCACACAACATCTCCTATACACTTCTTGAAAACTCAGTAACCGTCACAGTATATACATCGATATTATTCTCTGAATCTAACCAGAACATATTTCCAGTCCGCGTGATCAAAACAATCTTGAAGCGTGGATTCCGATTGGTCAGACCAGCGTTGAATAGTCCTTAGCACGGGTACGTCCTGTTTGAGGTTCTGCCTATTGGAAGGGAGGAGAACAATGGAGTTGTCGTCAGATTTGCCGAAAGGAGGGCGTAGAAGGGCATTGTATGCATCCCGGAAGATGGAATAACAATGGTTGAGTGTTTTTCCAGCGTGAGTACTACAGTCAATATGCTGATGATAGAATTTAGATAGCCTTTTCCTCAAATTTGCCTTGTTAAAGTCCCCAGCTACAATACATGCAGCCTCAGAATATATGGTTTCCAGTTTGCATAAAGTCCAGTGAAGTTCCTTGAGGGCAGTTTTGGGAGATAATATGGTCGGCATTTGATTGCGAGGTATTCTAGGTCGGTTGAACAAAAGGACTTCAGTGCCTGTATGTTATTACAGTTACTCCATGAGAATCCAGATGGCTGGACCGACTCCGACAGTATATCCCGAGTGAGCCATGTTTCCGTGAAACAGAGTATGTTACAATCCCTGATGTCTCTCTGGAAAGAAACCATTTCCCTGATCTCATCAACTTTGTTATCCAGGGACTGAACATTAGCAAGTAATATACTCGGAAGAGGTGTGTGGTGTGCGCACCTCCTACGTCTGACCAGAAGACCGCTTCGAATCCCTCTTCTTCGCCAGCGTTGTTTTGGGTCGGCCTCTGTAATCAGTTCAATTGCCCTGGGTGGTGCGAACAAAGGATCCGCTTTGGGAAAGTTATATTCCTGGTCGTGTTGCTGGTAGAGCTGGTGAGTTTCCGCCATTCTGTTATCCAATAGTTCTGGCCGGCTGTATGTGATAACACAATCAATTTTCTGGTCTAACAATATAAGAAATAATACATAAAAAACAAAATACTGCAAAGTTTCCTAAGAACTAGAAGCGAGGCAGCCCTCTCTGTCAGCTCCATTTTGTAGAGTGTCAGTGTAATGCTGCCACCAACATGCTTCACCGTAGTGATGGTTCCAGGTTTCCTCCAGACGTGGCCCTTGGCATTTAGGCCAAAGAGTTCAATCTTGGTTTCATCAGACCAGAGAATCTTGTTTCTCATGGTCAGAGTCCTTTATGTGCCTTTTAGCAAACTCCAAGCGGGCTATCATGTGCCTTTTACTCAGGACTGGCTTCCATCTGGCCTCTCTACCATAAAGACCTGATTGGTGGAGTGCTGCAGAGATGATTGTCCTTCTGGAAGGTTCTACCATTTCCACAGAGAAACTCTGGAGCACTATCAGAGTGACCATCGGGTTCTTGGTCACCTCCCTGACCAAGACCCTTCTACCCCGATTGCTCAAATTGGCCCTCTTTCTGGGACTCCCCAGATTAGATAAGATGAGAATACCACAAAACAGGACAAAGCCTGGCCTGCTAAGGAGTGACGGACTTCATCCTAGCTGGAGGGGTGCTCTCATCTTATCTATGAACATAGACAGGGCTTTAACTCCTCTAGCTCCACAATGAGATAGGGTGCAGGCCAGGCAGCCACTAGCACAGTCAGTGTAGTCGGCTCAGCTATCCCCATTGAGGCCTTGTTTGTCCCTCGATCTAGGTTGAGCAAAACAAAACATGGCAGTGTTTGCCTTAGCAATCTCACTGGAATAAAGATCTCCTCCATTCATGTCATTATTGAAAGAGATTGTGATATCTCACATCTCAAAATAGGGCTACTTAATATTAGATCCCTCACTTCCAAGGCAATTATAGTCAATGAACTAATCACTGATCATAATCAGTCTAAGCTTGATGCCCTCAATCTCACAGGAATGATCAATGAACCTACCAGGTACAACCCCAAATCCGTAGACATGGGCACCCTCATAGATATCATCCTAACCAACCTGCCCTCCAAATACACCATCAACCAGGATCTCAGCAATCACTGCCTCATTGCCTGCGTCCTTAATGGGTCTGCGGTCAAACGACCACCCCTCATCATTGTCAAACGCTCCCTAAAACACTTCAGCGAGCAGGCTTTTCTAATCACCTGGACCGGGTATCCTGGAAGGATATTGACCTCATCCCGTCAGTAGAAGATGCCTGGTTATTCTTTAAATGTGCTTTCCTCACCATCTTAAATAAGCATGCCCCATTCAAAAAGTTTAGAACCAGGAACAGATATAGCCCTTGGTTCACTTCAGACCTGACTGCCCTTGACCAGCACTGCAATCAAATTAGCATTGAATAGCCCCCGCGATATGCAACTTTTCAGGGAAGTTAGGAACCAATATACAGTGCCTTGCGAAAGTATTCGGCCCCCTTGAACTTTGCGACCTTTTGCCACATTTCAGGCTTCAAACATAACAATATAAAACTGTCTTTTTTGTGAAGAATCAACAACAAGTGGGACACAATCATGAAGTGGAACAACATTTATTGGATATTTCAAACTTTTTTAACAAATCAAAAACTGAAAAATTGGGCGTGCAAAATTATTCAGCCCCCTTAAGTTAATACTTTGTAGCGCCACCTATTGCTGCGCTTGGGGTATGTCTCTATCAGTTTTGCACATCGAGAGACTGACATTTTTTCCCATTTTTTCTTGCAAAACAGCTCGAGCACAGTGAGGTTGGATGGAGAGCATTTGTGAACAGCAGTTTTCAGTTCTTTCCACAGATTCTCGATTGGATTCAGGTCTGGACTTTGACTTGGCCATTCTAACACCTGGATATGTTTATTTTTGAACCATTCCATTGTAGATTTGCTTTATGTTTTGGATCATTGTCTTGTTGGAAGACAAATCTCCGTCCCAGTCTCAGGTCTTTTGCAGGCTCCATCAGGTTTTCTTCCAGAATGGTCCTGTATTTGGCTCCATCCACCTTCCCATCAATTTTAACCAGCTTCCCTGTCCCTGCTGAAGAAAAGCAGGCCCAAACCATGATGCTGCCACCACCATGTTTGACAGTGGGGATAGTGTGTTCAGGGTGATGAGCTGTGTTGCTTTTACGCCAAACATAACGTTTTGCATTGTTGCCAAAAAGTTCAATTTTGGTTTCATCTGACCAGAGCACCTTCTTCCACATGTTTGGTGTGTCTCCCAGGCGGCTTGTGGCAAACTTTAAATGACACTTTTTATGGATATCTTTAAGAAATGGCTTTCTTCTTGCCACTCTTCCATAAAGGCCAGATTTGAGCAATATACGACTGATTGTTGTCCTATGGACAGAGTCTCCCACCTCAGCTGTAGATCTCTGCAGTTCATCCAGAGTGATCATGGGCCTCTTGGCTGCATCTCTAATCAGTCTTCTCCTTGTATGAGCTGAAAGTTTAGAGGGACGGCCAAGTCTTGGTAGATTTGCAGTGGTCTGATACTCCTTCCATTTAAATATTATCGCTTGCACAGTGCTCCTTAGGATGTTTAAAGCTTGGGAAATCTTTTTGTATCCAAATCCGGCTTTAAACTTCTTCACAACAGTATCTCGGACCTGCCTGGGGTGTTCCTTGTTCTTCATGATGCTCTCTGCGCTTTTAACGGACCTCTGAGACTATCACAGTGCAGGTGCATTTATACGGAGACTTGATTACACACAGGTGGATTGTATTTATCATAATTAGTCATTTAGGTCAACATTGGATCATTCAGAGATCCTCACTGAACTTCTGGAGAGAGTTTGCTGCACTGAAAGTAAAGGGGCTGAATACTTTTGCACGCCCAATTTTTCAGTTTTTGATTTGTTAAAAAAGTTTGAAATATCCAATAAATGTCGTTCCACTTCATGATTGTGTCCCTCTTCTTGTTGATTCTTCACAAAAAATACAGTTTTATATCTTTATGTTTGAAGCCTGAAATGTGGCAAAAGGTCGCAAAGTTCAAGGGGGCCGAATACTTTCGCAAGGCACTGTACACAGGCAGTTAGGAAAGCAAAGGCTAGCTTTTTCAAAGAGAAATTTGCATCCTGTAGCACAAACTCCAAAATGTTCTGGGACACTGTAAAGTTCATGGAGAATAAGAGCACCTCCTCCCAGCTGCCCACTGCACTGAGGCTAGGAAACACTGTCACCACTGTTAAATCAACTATAATTGAGAATTTCAACACACATTTTTCTATGGCTGGCCATGTTTTCCACCTGGCTACCCCTACCCCGGTCAACAGCCCTGCGCCCCCCACAGCAACTTTCCCAAGCCTCCCCCATTTCTCCTTCACCCAAATCCAGATAGCTGATGTTCTGAAAGAACTGCAAAATCTGGACTCTTACAAATCAGCCGGTCTAGACAATCTGGACCCTCTCTTTCTAAAATTATCCGCCAAAATTGTTTAAACCGCTACTACCTGCCTGTTCAACCTTTCTTTTGTATCGTCTGAGATTTCAAAGATTGGAAAGCTGCCACGGTCATCCCCCTCTTCAAAGGGGGAGACACTTTAAACCCAAACTGCTACAGACCTATATCTATCCTACCCTGCCTTCTAAGGTCTTCTAAAGCCAAGTTAACCAACAGATCACCGAACATTTCGAATTCCACCGTACCTTCTCCACTATGCAATCTGGTTTTTGAGCTGGTCATGGGTGCACCTCAGCCAAGCTCAAGGTCCTAAACAATATCATAACCGCCATCGATAATAAGACAGCTGTGCAGCTGTATTCATCGACCCTTCAACTCTGTCAATCACCACATTCTTATCGGTAGACTCAACAGCCTTGGTTTCTCAAATGACTGCCTCGCCTGGTTCACCAACTACTTCTCAGACAGAGTTCAGTGTGTCAAATCGGAGGGCCTGTTGTCCGGGCCTCTGGCTGTCTCTATAGGGGTGCTGCAGGGTTCAATCCTCGGGCCAACTCTCTTCTCTGTATACATCAAGGATGTCATTCTTGCTGCTGGTGATTCTCTGATCCACGTCTCGGCAGACAACACCATTCTGTATACTTCTGGCCCTTCATACTGTGTTAACTAACCTCCAGACGAGCTTCAATGCCATACAACTCTCCTTCCGTGGCCGCCAACTGCTCCTAAATGCAAGTAAAACTAAATGCATGCTCTTCAACCGATCGCTGCCCACATCCGCCCTCCTGTCCAGCATCACTACTCTGAACGGTTCTGACTTAGAATATGTGGACAACTACAAATACCTAGGTATCTAGTTAGACTGTAAACTCTCCTTCCAGACTCACATTAAGCATCTCCAATCCAAAATTAAATCTCGAATTGGCTTCCTATTTCGTAACAAAGCATCCTTCACTCGTGCTGCCAAACATACCCTCGTAAAACTGACTATCCAATCTATTCTCAACATCGGCAATGTCATTTACAAAATAGCCCACAACACTCTACTCAGAAAATTGGATGCAGTTTCACAGTGCCATCCATTACGTTACCAAAGCCCCATATACTACCCACCACTGCGACCTGTATGCTCTCGTTGGCTGGCCCTCGCTTCATATTCATCGCCAAACCCACTGGCTCCAGGTCATCTATAAGTCTTTGCTAGGTAAAGCCCCGCCTTATCTCAGCTCACTGGTCACCATAGCAGCGCCCACCCATAGCACGCGCTCCAGCAGGTATATTTCACTGGTCACCCCCAAAGCCAGTTCCTTGTTTGGCCACCTTTCCTTCCAGTTCTCTGCTGCCAAATACTGGAACAAACTGCAAATATCACTGAAGCTGGAGACTCATGTCTCCCTCACTAGCTTGAAGCACCAGCTGTCAGAACAGCTCATAGATCACTGCACCTGTACATAGCTTATCTGTAAATAGCCCATCCAACTACCTCATCCCCATACTATTTATTTAATTTATTTTGCTCCTTTGCACCTCAGTATCTCTAATATATAATAATAATAATAATAATAATAATAATAATATATGCCATTTAGCGGACGCTTTTATCCAAAGCGACTTACAGTCATGTGTGCATACATTCTACGTATGGGTGGTCCCGGGAATCGAACCCACTACCCTGGCGTTACAAGCGCCATGCTCTACCAACTGAGCTACCTGCACACTCATCTTCTTCACATCTCTCCCTCCAGTGTATACTTGTTATATTTGCAATTTATTTGCCACTATGGCCTATTTATTGCCTTACCTCCCTTATCCTACCTCAACTGAGGAACTAAATTTTACTTTGCGTAATACCCTAGATGCAATTGCACCCCTAAAAACAAAAATCGTTCTTAAGAAATTAGCTCCCTGGTATACAGAAAATACCCGAGCCCTGAAGCAAGCTTCCAGAAAATTGGAACGAAATGACGCCCCACCATACTGGAAGGCTTCCAACTAGCTTGGAAATACAATACCACGCAAGAGCCCTCACTGCTGCTCGATCATCCTATTTTTCTAACTTATTAAGAACAATCCAAAATGTATTTTTGATACTGTCAAAAAGCTAACTAAAAAGCAGCATTCCCCAACAGAGGATGGCTTTCACTTCAGCAGTGATAAATTCATGAACCTCTGACGAAAAGATCTTGATCATTAGAGAGCAAATTTGATTCTGCATATTTCTCCAAAGCTCAGTTGTACTGAGTCTGCACAACATTGCCAGGACCTAGGATCCAGGGAGACACTCAAGTTTTTTAATCCTATATCTCTTGACACATTGATGAAAATAGTCATGGCCTCTAAACCTTCAAGCTGCATACCGGACCCTATTCCAACTAAACTACTGAAAGTGCTGCTTCCTGTGCTTGGCCCTCCTATGTTGAACACAATAAACAGCTCCCTGTACCAAACTCACTAAAAGTGGCAGTAATGAAGCATTTCTTTCAAAAAGCCAAATCTTGACCCAGAAATATAAAAATCTATCAGCCTTTATCGAATCTCCCCTTCCTCTGAAAACATTTTGAAAAAGCTGTAGCACAGTGTTAATTAAGGGATTTTCTTTTATCAATGATGACAAATTATGTATACATTTCAATCAGGAATGACTAATCAGAATACTATTATGTTACTGTATATGTACTAATCCGAATGCTATTATGTTGCTGTATATGTATGAGTTTTCTTTCTTGATCCCAGTGCTGAATATAACGTGTGTATATGTGGTCAAGAGTTAGGACAATGACTGTCTGTTCCTTGGTAGAAATGAATGAACGATATCTTCAGACTGGCTAGAATGCTTATCTACACGAGAAGACCTTGGCTCATAAATTATATTAAATTGGTAGGGAGACGGAAGTGGGAATGCTTGAGATACTGCCTTTGTACCAGGGTGGGAGAAGAGACGGGTTGGTACTGGAACTAATGATGTCCTTTTCAGTTTATAACCTGTGGTAACCTGTATCATGTTCAGTACTCTTGTGAATAAACTCTGCTGATTGACTTTAAGACTAGGCTCTGTCCATTATTATAGAATAAGGGTCTTACAAATACTTATGAATTGACAGAGTGTTTCATTTCAATTGGGTATTAAAACATAGAGTAATTTAATTCCTTTAATAATTGGTCCTTCGAACCAGGATCTAAAATACCCGTCTCTGCCATCTGGAGATCGTACGCCAGACAAATCGTGTACGAGCGGGTCTGGTCCCGTCATTTAAGACCTGGCCTCTGAATTGAGGTTAAAAAACAGGCCCTCACTGCCTTTCTGAAGACAAACAATGTATAATACATGCTCCATTCTGGTTTTAGACACCACCATAGCACTAAGACTGCACTTGTGAAGGTGGTCAATAATGGCATCAGACCAAGGCTCTGCATATGTCCTCGTGCCCCTAGACATTAGTGCTGCTATTGACATCATCAATCACCACATTCTTTTGGAGAGATTGTCTTCACGGACAAGTTATGGCCTGGGTTAGATCTTATCTGTCGGAAACATCAGTTTGTCTCTGTGGTCTTTGTGGTAAGTTTCAGTGTACCTCAATGTTCCGTTTTAGGACCACTATTGTTTTCACTATATATTTTACCTCTTAGTGATGTCATTCGGAAACATAATGTTAACTTTCACTGCTATGCAGACGACACACAGCTGTACATTTCGATGAAACACGGTGAAGCCCCAAAATTACCCTCCCTGGAAGCATGTGTTTCAGACATACGGAAGTGGATGGCGGCACATTTTCTACTTTTAAACTCGGACAAAACAGAGATGCTAGTTCTAGGTCCCAAGAAACAAAGATATCTTCTGTTGGATCTGACAATTAATCTTCATGGTTGTACAGTCGTCCCAAACAAATCTGTGAAAGACCTCGGCGTTACTATGGACCCTGATCTCTCTTTTGACGAACATATCAAGAATACTTCAAGGACAGCTTTTTTCCATCATCGTAACATTGTAAAAATAAGAAACTTTTTGTCCAATAATGATGCAGAAAAATGAATCCATGCTTTGTCACTTCTAGATTAAAGCACTAAATAAACTTCAGTTATTGCTAAACACGGCTGCCAGAATCTTCACTAGAACCAAACAATTTGATCATATTACTCCAGTGCTAGCCTCTCTACATTGACTTCCTGTTAATACTAGGGCTGATTTCAAGGTTTTACTGCAAAGCATTACATGGGCATACTCCTACCTATCTCTCCCATTTGGCCCTGCTGTACATACCTACACGTACGCTACGGTCACAAGACGCAGGCCTCCTTATTGTCCCTAGAATTTCTAAGCAAACAGCTGGAGGCAGGGCTTTCTCATCTCTTCAGTAGGTCAGTAGGGTGTAGTCTGGCCCAGAGGGGTGAAGGTGAATGGAAAGGCACTGGAGCAACGAACCGCCCTTGCTGTCTCTGCCTGGCCGGTTCCCTTTTCTTCACTGGGATTCCCTTTTACGGGGGCTGAGTCACTGGCTTACCGGTGCGTCAATTGAGTGGGTTGAGTCACTGACGTGATCTTTCTGTCTGGGTTGGCGCCCCCCTCGGGCTCGTGCAGTGGGGGAGATCTTTGTGGGCTCTACTCAGCCTTGTCTCAGGGTAGTAAGCTGGTGGTTTGAAGATATACCTCTAGTGGAGTGGAGGCTGTGCTTTGGCAAAGTGGGCGGGGTTATGTCCTGCCTGGTTGGCCCTGTCCGAGGGTATCGTCGGGCCCCCCGACACAATTCCAATGGGAAGCAGTCCTCATCAGGTTAGGGAAGGAGGATACACTGGAAGATTATTATTGAAAAGATGGAACATGAATATAGGCAGAGGTGTCATGCCCATAGGGGGAACAGGGACAGGTGACCCCTGAGATTTCTCCTGTTCACATACAAAGTAGTGAAGTCATCAAAACGACAAAATAACACATATGGAATCATGTAGTAATCAAACAACTGTAAAACAAACCAAAATATATTTTAGATTTTAGATTCTTCAAAGTAGCCGCCCTTTGCACACAAGTTTGCACACTCTTCACTATTATTCTACAGTTAAGAAAACATTCAATATAAAGAAAAACCCTTGAATGACTAGGTGTGTCCAAACTTTTGACTGGTACTATATATATTAAATATTTTTGTTTTTCTGTAATACTACTAGCCACCTAGCAATTTGAAGTTGCCCAAACTCCCAACCTCATAACTAACTACCAAGTAGCCATTTCAGGCTACCAATCAAGTTAGAGTGGTTAGCTTGTTTTACCATCTAAGATGGCATGCCTGCTGGCAAGGTTGGTAGACATGAGGAAAGTAAGCAATTACTAAATTTACTGAATAAGACTCACATTCCTTTCAATTTTTTACCCATATTTTTTTGCAGAGATGCAGCTTTAGCGTTTTAAAAATGCAGCGTCTTAAAAAAACTACCAGTCAGATACAGACAACTCAAGAGGTACGCTTAGATATGCAGAAAAGTAAAAATATCTATATATACATTTTTACATAGATTAATCATAACGATTATGGCTCTAGATTGCAGCAAAAAAAAGCTGTTTCAGGTATATGAAAAATGATCCAATTTACGGATAGGGGGCCGATCCCCCCTCAGGATCACCCTCCAGCCATTCTCACGTTACATACTTTGTGCCCCCTCCGATTTTTGGGGTGCGTGATTTTCCTGAATATAGGCCTATAATTTGTTTTGAGATGTACAGTAGCCTGCCATACTGCTGTGGCACACTAAAATGGGCTCTCTCTCGTTCCTTTAGTCAGTTACCCTTCTCAGAACAGTTTATTGCACCAATAAAATGACTATATTAAGATAAAAATGATTAGAGTATGCTTTTTTGACTGTGCAGCCTACTAAGGTGTCAACTTTCAGATAAACAGATGCCAAACTGTCTTGAACCCCCCCCAACACAGGTGTTCAATGTCCTCCCGGACTCTGACCCTGCCCCCCACCTCCAGAGGGTAGACACAAAATACTTTGGGACCACAACCTCTGCTGACCTCGAAGCACCCAGCATTGCCACGCACAATACGGTCCTTGTTGATTTCCAAGAATGTGGCGGGTCAGGGCCCCTTTGGACAGGTTTCATGTGGGAAGGCCTTTCATCAGGGCTACAGAACGCCTTCCTTCAGCGCATTCACAACACATTAGATCCGCACTGAGGGAGGCAAACCAGATCAGGTGAATGGAAAAACCCTTTGAATAGGGATATGAGTTCTATTTTAAATGTGGTCCCAGAGTAGCCAAACACAAGGGGTCAATGTTGAGCAACTACAGTCACAATGTTTTCACTTCACATCAGGTAAATGTGGGGATTTTGTCAGCGCTTTCCTTTCCTTTGCTGCATTATGATCTGTCGATGGAAAAAAAGGAAATGCACAAAATGCCATGCTTATTAAATGGGATTATGTACAGTAGCTGGATTCCTCCTAGGTGTTTGAGGGAGACCCTGCCAGAAGACTCCCATTGGGATGAGAAACAGTTCAGCCTTTGATCAGATATATGTACGTTCATCCTTTCAAGTTGTTTTAGACAACATTTCCATGCATCCTCATTCACTACGACTTAGCCTGTTTCCTCACAATTATGCCTCATAAAGATGTCAACACATAGTTCTACATTCAATCAAAAACCACAAGGTGTGCTAGAGGTCTTCACGGTTCCACCCGACCCGGAATACACCCAATATTTTCCCTCGGGTCCTGCATAGCCTATCGCCTATTTATTTTACGCTAATAAGGTGAATTTATTGACTTATAGAAGACATAGCCAACATACAAAGACCTATTAGTTAACCAGCAGAGCAACTTGGCTGATAAAACACATTTTTTGTCACTCGGGTCTGGTCTAGATCCTGACCCACTAGGTTATGGGTCAGGTCTAGTTGTCGTTGCATCCATTTGAGTTTGGGTCTGATTGTCCTCGGTTCTGGATCAAACTTTTTGGACACAAAA
Organism: Oncorhynchus gorbuscha; assembly: GCF_021184085.1. Classification (NCBI taxonomy): domain Eukaryota; kingdom Metazoa; phylum Chordata; class Actinopteri; order Salmoniformes; family Salmonidae; genus Oncorhynchus; species Oncorhynchus gorbuscha. The sequence goes on from NC_060195.1 coordinate 48,177,037, forward strand.
ATACTGTGTGTGCGTGTATGAACAAAAACGTAAGGAACATGTTACGTTAATTTACATATACTGAACAAAAATATAAACACAACATGTAAAGTGTTGGTCCCATGTTTCATAAGCTGAAATAAAAGATCCAAGAAATGTACCATTTGCACAAAAATCTTATTTCTCTCAAATGTTTTGTACAAATTTGTTTACATCCCTGTTAGTGAGCATTTCTCCTTTGTCAAGATAATTCATCAACCTGACAGGTGTGGCATGTGAAGAAACTGATTAAACAGCATAATCATTACTCAGGTGCACCTTGTGCTGTGGACAATAAAAGGCCAATCTAAAATGTGCAGTTTTGTCACAACACAATGCCACAGATGTTTCACGTTTTGAGGGAGCGTGCAATTGGCATACTGACTGCAGGAATGTCCACCGGAGCTGTTGGCAGAGAATTACATGTTCATTTCTCTACCATAATATGCCTCCTATGCTGTGTTACAGAATTTGGCAGTATTCTAACTGGCCTCACAACTGCAGATCACGTGTAACCACAACAGCCCATGACCTCCACATCCAGCTTCTTCACCATCCAGCTTGTCCGTAATGAAGCACTTTTGTGGGGAAAACTAATTCTGATTGGCTGGGCCTGGCTCCCATGTGACCCATCCATGGCTGCGCCCCTGCCAAGTCATGTCAAATCCATAGATTAGGGCCTAATGAATTTATTTAAACGGACTGAATTCCTTATAACTGTAACTTGTTGAAATTGTTATGTTTATATTTTTGTTCAGTATATATGGTTAGGGTAGGAGTTATGTGAACGCTAGTTGTTAAAACACAACCCGAGAGTGAGCCTGTACATTTAATGCTTCGTGTCACTAGACAGGCTCCAGCCAGACTACTTCTACCAGGGAACGGCTTCTTGGAAGCCTGAGAGAGGAGAGAGAGCTAGGGCCGGCTCAGCCTGCGAGGTAAGACGCTTAGCCCTCTAAGACGTGCTTGGCTGGGGGTGGATTTACAAAACCTGAGTCATCGCCCCGTCTGTAGAAGGTGAGGTCACCCATGGTGCGAGTGTGACCGTCAGATTACCTCAACTGAAAAATAACATCTACTCTACAAAGGGTCTCCCCATGTTCATTCATCAATGGAAAAATCATCATTCCAATGGTGAGGGCGGGGGAAGGGGTGGGCGGGCTGGTGACAGAAGGGGATGGAGGTGCAGGGGGAGTGGAGGGGCTTCGCTCGGACCAGGGAGCACCTGAGGAGACAATTGGCCGAGAGATTCCCCTCTCACTCAGTTCTTGTTGGATATTGCCACCACAATTGCAAAATAACTTTCATTTATTTATCATCATTATCATCATCCCAAAGAGGGCCATTTCATATCACGGTGAAGTTATGAACCAAACAGATGAGATTAAAGTGGACAGTTTTCCATCATTGCTTGCATAAGAACACTACAAAAAGTGACCCTTGGAGAGAGTTCAGTGGAAGTTCCATGCGCAAAAATACTATAAAATATTACAACTGGCAGCTCCAAAAATAGATCCTTATTACAATAGTAATTAAAACATTGCATGAGCGTCAAATGAAGAGAAATAGCTCCAAACCCTGTCATCTGTAGCATATTTAATTAAGACAATACGGTAACGTTTCATCAGCGCAAACTAGGGATTCTTGCCATCATAAAATGCTAGTATGAACTTTTCCCCAAAGGCAATATGTATTATGAGTAATACGTGCGGGAATGGCAAACAAATAACCATCAAATATTATTTTTAAGTCAAATTGAATGAGATTAAAATATCTGTAAAAGAAAGATGTCTAAAAAAAAAATCTCACTTCTGTGGAGATGTTCTTTACACGACCAAATGGAGCTCATACCAGTAGTGATTTTTATCCTGCAAAATTCCAATAAACTGGGTAAAGCTTTTTGATGAGCAAATAGCTAATCAGTCGTTTTTGTCCAATATGTCCAAATAAAACGGTAGAACATTGACAGATAACTTTGTTCCTCTTTTGCTGTGTATCTGAGAAGGGCACCAATGTCTCATGGTCCATGTTCGCACACACACACACACACACACACACACACACACACACACACACACACACACACACACACACACACACACACACACACACACACACACACACACACACACACACACACACACACACACACACACACACACACACACACACACACACACACACACACACACACAGTGTATCTAGCATCCTGGATGACTGGAATGGGGTGCTGTACTGAAGCCATCGTGCAGCCATCTTGGTACTCCTCCTCCATTGTAAAATAGATTTTAGAAGCTATAGAAATGTATTAATGTCTTCATTCGTTTTTTTTACACATTTATTCTATTAGACATCTTAATGCATACTTGTATTTATATTATACTATTAAAACATTTATTTTTACTACTAAATGTAATTGTCCCCACTATAACAACAAAACACTTATATAAATGTTATTTTGTCCTTGAAACATTGAATTGTAATACTGGGGAGTGCGAATATGGCCGACCGGTGGCTTCAAAGCTTCTCAATGGCCAATATAAAGCAATCCAGGGTTTATATACATCATTGGTACAGACAACTAGGTTGTCATGAAAACAACAATTCCTCTGGCAGTCTTCGGTTGCTCAACCAACTGTAGTTCTCTTTGTCGAGCCCCAAACCCAGCAGACGAAAAACAGCAAGTCAACTTAAATTAAACAGCATGTCCCAGAGTCCACAATAACTTACTGTATGTCTAACTTAATAAATATACACTGCTTCCACTGGATTTCGCTAAGAGAGCAGAAGTGCTGAGGTGCGTCTTGCTCACCGCCTCTCCTGAGAGGCTATCGGGGGAAGGGGGGGGGGTCAAAGGTCAATGGAAGGGCTCAGAGGGGTCAATCAATGCGGTTTCCGCATATCGTGAAGCGGTCTACGTCCAGCAGGTCCTTTTTAGGGGTCCTGTGCTTGAGCTCTGTGCCCTCTGTCCCATCCCCCTCCTTCTGCTCGGGAGTGGCAGGGGGCGAGGGGGTGAGGGTGTCAGGGTCCGGTTCTGGGCTGGTGGAGGGTCTGGTTGGGGTGGTGGTGGGGGAAGTGGTGGGAGTGGCCACAGTCTCTGCCTGTGGGGTGGGGATGACGGTGGGAGTAGGCTGGGTGGTGACAGAGGAGGAGGGGGGGATGGAGGTGCAGGAAGGAGTGGATGGAGACCGCTCAGACCACGGATCCCCTGACAGATCACCTGATGAGGCAAATGAGACAGAGAGAGAGGTAGATTTAACACAAACAAACAATACTTGGTAATTTGAGAAAAGTTAGCAACACTAACGGTAAGTAACACTCACACATAGATAGTAAGCAATGAATCATGCTTTTTATAGTGGAGATCAAGTTTATAACTTCCCTGCCTGGGCTGATGAGACAGTGGATTGCGCAGTGAGATAGAACATAGTAAATAGATTTAGCCGGTGGTAACTTGTGGAATAGACACCAGCTGGAATGCGCTTTTAACCAAATCAGCATTCAGGATTAGACCCACCCGTTGTATAAATTCAAATAAAGTTGAGTGAAGTAGAAGAGGCATATCAGCACATGGGTTACTACTCTATGGAGAAAGCCATTTGCCTAAGGCGCCGACATGCTTCACTTGCATATAAAAGAGTGTGTTGCAAATTAGACTTCACCAGGCGAGCAGCAAATCGTGTGTGTATTCCCCAGAATGCATGAAATAAATGTGTGTTCCTCTAAAGGCAACAACACATGAGCATGGGATACAGCAGGCCTACTTTAGAAAATGCATTGTGGTACTGAACCAGTGGTATAACCATGTAATTAGGAATTGGGGACTGGGGAAGGGTACCAAAAAATGTCTGCAGCATTGAAGGTCCCCAAGAACACAGTGGCATCCATCATTCTTAAATGGAAGAAGCTTTCCAGAAGGACAACCATCTCTGCAGCACTCCACCAATCATGCCTTTATAGTAGAGCAGCCAGACAGAAGCCACTACTCAGTAAAACGCACAAGACAGCACGCATGGAGTTTGCCAAAAGGCACCTAAAGACTCTCAGACCATGAGAAACAAGATTCTCTGGTCTGATGAAACCAGGATTCAACTCTTTGGCCTGAATGCCAAGCGTCACGTCTGGAGAAAACCTTGCACCATCCCTGACGCATGGTTGTGGCAGCATCCTGCTGTGGGGGTGTTTTTCAGCGGCAGGGACTGGAAGACTAGTTAGGATCGAGGCAAAGATGAACGGAGCAAAGTACAGAGAGATCCTTGATGAAAACCTGCTTCAGAACACTCAGACAGGGGCAAAGGTTCACCTTCCAACAGGACAAGTCTCTGAATGTCCTTGAGCGGCCCAGCCAGAGCCCGGACTTGAACCCGATCAAACATCTCTGGAGAGCTGTAGCAACGCTCCCCATCCAACCTGACAAGAGCTCGAGAGGATCTGCAGAGAAGAATGGGAGAAACTCCCCAAATACACGTGTGCCAAGCTTGTACCGTCATCCCCTAGAAGACTCAAGGATGTAATCGCTGCCAAACGCGATTCAACAAAGTACTGAGTAAAAGGTCTGAATACTTTTGTCAATGTGATTTCTGTTTTTTATTTGAAATAAAATCGCAAACATTTCCAAACCTATTTTTGCTTTGTCATTATGGGGTATTGTGTGTGTAGACTGATGATGGGATTAAATATATATATATTTTTTAAATAAAATTTTAGAATAAGGCTGTAACTTTATAAAATGTGGAAAAAGTCAAGGGGTCTGAAAACTTTCCATAGGCACTTTAAACATATGGCACCTCCAATTAGAACCAAATCGTTATGAAGAACGAGGCAATGTAGTCTGTTAATATAGTTAAGGAATCCATTGGAATCAGGGGGCTAAAAGTAACCTATTTCGCCAGGGAGGTATTCAATAGGCACCAAACAGAATGAAACGGACTAAAACAGGGTGTGACTACCTGAACTCGTCCAATAAGAGAAGCTCATATTCATTTTCCAAGGCAAAACGTTTTGCTACGGCGTGCACTAATGAATGCAGCCCAGAAGAGACAGCTGGGTTGGGTCCAGTACAGTTACAGATGGGCTAATTAAGAATAGCAGCGCAAGCATTCCGTGACTTTCTGACCCCACCTGATATGCATTGGCACTGATTATTTTGCCTGAAAACTCTGTAAAAATACAGGAGTGAGAAAAGCTTTGACGTGACGTGGTGTCACTTGTCGCGCTAATGCTCTCAGCGGGATCGTCTGCCATGCTGGAGAAAATAAACTGAAGCTACACACACACACACACACACACACACACACACACACACACACACACACACACACACACACACACACACACACACACACACACACACACACACACACACACACACACACACACACACACACACACACACACACACACACACACACACACAATTTATCTCGGTCATGCGCATCCTAGCAGCAGTTTCAGTTTTGAATTTCAGTGGCAATTTTGATGTGGATGAAGGAGAGGTGCGTGCGCGTGTGGCGATGCGGGGGGTCAATGACCCGAGTGGGAAATACGCATCTGCTTGCTTGAGGCTGGGTTTGACAAGCTGGGATTGCTCAGAAGAATGAGTAATTGAGTGTCTTATTGAGGCTGGGTAGGCTGTATGTGACTGACTGGGTTCTAATCTGGGTCCTCTTCATGCCTTAAGATTGTGTTAGCCCGCTGAGCGAAAGGCTTAGGGAGGTAACACAAGTCTTCATGGTCTCATGCAAGGTTTTTACCTGTTCCCTATTCATTATTATAAATGAGAAGATGTTCCCTCGCCTGGAAAAATTAAGGTAAATTAATATAAATACAATGGTATTGTCTGTCACTGGGTACCTGAGGGGGCAGTACACCTGGATGTCTTGCTGGTTCGACTGGGCGTCTTCCCGGGGACGGCTGTGGGGGGCTTTTCAAACAGCTTGTCCTCCATGTTGGCTCTCTTCACGTACACACACGACTTCCCCAGCAGCACAATACTGTTAAGCACTTTCAGGGTCACCATTCTACACAGGGAAAAGACAAGTAATGATATCCAAGGTGAAAGTGAGAAGAGAAGCAGACTACAGTATAGTCATTTGTCTTCGCCCCCCCCCCCCATTGTGAACAGGTCTAGATTTGATATAGGTATACTATATACTGTATACTATAAGGTATACTGGTATGGCACATATTTAATATATATATATATATATTATTTTAATGGCCAATTCAAAAGTTTCTCGATCTCACCATATCAGGGCTCTACAGTGCGACCATATTACTCGCATGTGACCATATTATTCTCTAAATATTTAGCTGTGCAACCTGGAATTTCTATTTAGCAACACCAGTGGGCCTACAAAAATAAAGGGTTCCAGTTTTAATACCTCAAATGATTTTCATTGTGCTCCTAAATTTCTTAGTGTTTGCCTTTTTACATTTTTTACATTTATTTTTTAACTTAGAAAAGGTCTGTGTAGAGCCCTGCGCATTAGGGAATAGCAACACTACCCACAAAGCAGCCATATACCACACACTATGTATGAAGGGTTATAACGCTCAGTTCATGGATAGAAACAGCTCCAGGAACGTAATAGGGTTTCGGCATATCTAAAGCTTATGATGCATTTGAAATACGATCGAAAGAGACAGCCACATTTAGGTCTGTGGACCAAATGCCCCCCCCCCCCCCCCCCCTCCGAGGCTTTTGGAAGCTGGACTGTGGTCTTTTCACAGATACCAGGGTCTGTTGGGAATACAGCTATTATATAATAATAATAAAAAGGGGGTGGGGGGGGGCACTGGAGATGACAACGTTGTATTCCACCTCAGGCTAATTGCTCAGTGGTTTATACCCACAGGGTGGAAAAAAAGAAGAAGAAAAGATGGAGGGTGAAGAGAAAAAAAAAAGCCCCAACTAAGCCTAAGCAGAGGGCTAACGTGAAGACCCATGCTAAAGTAACTCAATGGGAATAGTCCGGCACGGACATCAGAGGCGCTCCATTTAAATACGCATAGGATAACGCGTGAATGCTATGCTCGCAAACAACGCTAGCCGTTGCGGGACTGACGCATCCGGTTTGTCTATGAAACTCGTGGAAGGGATGCTATGTAATTGAAAATCATCGAACATGACAAAGAATAAGAACTGGATTGGAGTCTTACCCCATGTAAAAGAGGAACACACAGGAGTAGGACAGGGCTCCCTGTACATTCACTGAACTCATCACCACTCGGATTAGCTGTCAATTACAAAATCGAAAAAGCTTCAGCAGAAACACTGTCACACGTTACAGTTAATCAGAAATAAAAATCAAGACAACAAAATGTAGTTATGTCAACTACATTGTCGTGCAACTAATAAACAACGTTATACAAGACGGAACTGTTTAGTTGATTGCATTTTTTATTGATGTCAATCAAAAGCATATAATTAGTGCCCACTTAAAACACACTGCCCATCTACATATCATGGAAGGGGAACCACTGCATTGGACTGGTGTACAAGGTTGATCTTACCAGGACTGCAAGAGGAAGAGGAATGAAGCCCATTCTCCTGGCTACGGAATCGCTGTAGTCTGTGCAGGCCTGCCCATTGACAAAAACAAGCCTCAACCACACATCAACTACAGCAGCGGATAAAGAAGAAAAAACATTGATTGAAACTGTAGGGACAGTGGAGCTGGATGCCTAATCACGGTGTTCGAGAGATGCTACGTACGTTTTTCTGCCGACAGCTGACGAGATCGAAGGCCAGGCTGGCTCTGTATTCACTGTATACCTGGGGATACAAAACAGCCATGTTATCATCACAGAGACGTTCATTATTAGAATGTATCACTACGGTTGTTTGATATGAAGCTTGTAACCATCTGCCATGGCTCTGCAGAAAAACACAGATACGATAAAGACTGGACCACAAGTGAGTATGACCGACTGGATTTGAAGACCGTGTCAGCCGGCTGAGCTAAAGCCTAGGCAGTTTTCAGGTCACGCGAGAGAATGGTTCACCAAACCTGCCGCCATTACACTCCTCCCCCCTATGACCAACCCCTCCTCGCGGAATAAACAGCACCAATGTATCCCGACTGAATTCAAACCCGCATCTCCTAAGACTGTCAGCCCTTCGATCTAATGCCTTCAGGTCTTAGGCAAGGTTTCTCGCCACACAAGAGCTGGGAATGGGTCATGACTGACAGTGGGACAGCTCGTTGTTGTGGCTGAGGATGACGACGTTGCTAGCCCAGTAGCCCTATTGGGGCATAATGTGTTGTGATTTAGAAAGATGGCAGAGGGGAGCGGAGGGACTCGTGGCACGCTACAGAGATTGAGGCACACAGCAGTGTGGGAGGCAACCTAAACAACAGTCCCACGCTGTACATAAAAACAGGGCCAACCATGGTGTAATCCTTCAAACATGAACGAAGCAGACCCTCTCCAGTGAACATACATTTCACAGTCACACACCCAGAGGGAAATGTGTTTTCTTAATCAATTTATTCAGTAGATTAATTGAAATTCTTATTCAAGACTTTCAAAAGTGCAATGTATTCCTAATGGGGATTGTTTTATTTGCGAACTGTGAATTTCAATTAATTCCTTGAAGTGGGTGAATTAAAAATGGGATTGACCTCAAAATACACCGTTCCCTCTTGGTGTGCGACTGTGTGCGAAATGAAAGGTTTTCAGTTCATTTATCGGCAACTCATCGAATCATTAGTCATCATCCGTGTGATCCTTACATCTGCCGTGATCTCGTTGAACTTGGTGATGAAGGCGTGTTTGATGACGTCCACTGCGATCTCGGAGGCGATCACCATGAAGACATCAGGTAACAACACCCAGAGATGATCTGGAGACAAGACAACTGACTTGTGAAGTGAATTTCTAAAATATACACCATTCTTTCTTTACCTCACCGAATGTCTGGACTTTCTTTTTAATTGACTCAAATTGTACATTTAATGATTTCTTGGTTTAATCATATATTGTTTTAGGCTGAGTACAATAAGTTAAACAGTGGTGGATTCGACTCGAACACAAGATAAAATACAATCTTCATATCCATGCGGTGCAAGTCTGCCCAAAATGGTTTTGGATGAGGTCTAGGTTACGCCATAAGGCTCAGACCCGGTCAGAGTACGACATTAGCATCATCACCGTTACTGACATTCCAAATCTGTCAGGCCAGCTGACTGTATTAAGAGAGCTGTCATATAGGATGGATGATGATGAGAGTAAGGCTGCACTATCATCATCACAATGTCTTATCCACTAGGGGTTGAATGGAACAGCTTTAAAAAGGGCACCAAGGATCAGGGTGATTACTTTTTCAATGGCAGCAGTAGCAGCAAACTGTGGGCCTCCTGAGCACAGCGGTCTAAGGCACTGCATCATAGTGCTAGAGGCGTCACTACAGACCCGGGTTCGCTCACGGGCTGTATCACGACCGGCTGTGATCGGGGATTCCCATAGGGGGCGCACAATTAGCCCAGTGTCATCCGCTTTAGGGAAGGGTTTGGTTCATCGCACTCTAGCGACTCCTTGTGGCGGGCTGGGTGCCTGCAGGCTTTAGTCAGGTGAACACTGTTTCCTCCAACACGTCGACCTTCGCCTCCTAAGCCCGTTGGAGAGTTGCAGCGATGAGACAAGATCGATATTGGCGAGAAAAACGGGGGTAAAAAAAACAACTAAATCACCCGTTCCTGTGAACACAATAAAATGGATCCAAGAATTCCCTTTGCATGTTGGTTACCTGGGCTCCATGAGAACTGCTCCATGTTCCTGAGGCAGACGATGAGAAGGAGTACGTAGCTGGTGAACCGTTCCTTGATATCTAAAATGCAAATACATACATATTCGTAGCTAGCTAATACTTAGTTATGTTGGTACATGATTCTATGTAATATCGACAAAAAAGGGCAGTCATTTGTTCCATGTACTTTCAAATCTACATACATCATTTGGCATAAATATCCTATTCGTCGGAAATCTGTGTGGTTTGGAAGTAAGTGTAACTTGCTAAACAGACTGGATCTTCAAAGACACAAGCAAATTGCAAGAGGGGGGAAATAGGAAATGATTAAAGCTTATTTTCAGGTCCTTGCATTCCTGCAGAATGACAGCAACAAAGATGAAAACATGCAGCCCGCAGGCACAAAGAGGAAGAGTTCAGAATGCATTTAAATCTATGGCGCATTTCTTTCGTGTTATCAAAGCTGAATAAACAGCTCCGATTGCCGCTTCAAAAAGGACGAGAGAGAGAGAGAGAGAGAGAGAGAGAGAGAGAGAGAGAAGAAGGCTTAACCCATCGCATAGAAAAATACTGTCTAACATGTAGAGCGTTTTGAATCAGAGAAATGGTGTTAAAAATAAATGTCCATATCACAATTTAAGATGTACAGTGTAATGCCTATGGCAGTAACTTACCACTGTTGGACATCTGAAAGAGGTTGTTCTTCTCAAACTTCTTGAACACACTTCCTTTGATCTCCACAAACTGTACATGCAGGAAATACAGGAAAATATATTTGAGTGTCCTCTACATTTTCCGATTACATGTGTGTGTGTGTGTGTGTGTGTGTGTGTGTGTGTGTGTGTGTGTGTGTGTGTGTGTGTGTGTGTGTGTGTCTGTGTGTGTGTGTGTGTGTCTCTGAGTGTGTGCACACTCACGTTGTTGGACATCATGATGGTGAGCAGAGACTTATTGTGAGAGTTGAAAGCCACGTTGAGCGTTGACGCCTGGACCATGATGAGGATGGCATGCAGGACTGGAGACAGAGGCTCAGGAAAACACTGAACATGGTGGCAACAGCATCCGCTGCAGTAAAGGGCTGGGTGTTTGAGTGAGAGCGTGTGTGGACTCAAATTACTGACACATCATCAAAGAAACAACAACACTAACTAAAAAAAGTGACGCCTGTAAGGTGATGGAAGTTGAGGTGTCACAAATTCCTACAGTAGAGTTCTTCCTGTGTGCATTTCCTAGTTCTCCATGAAGGATACAGACGTAGAATACAGCCATGAGGAAGTGGGGGATGACTCCTATGCTGTCTCTCTTCCTCTCTTTGGGCTCTGTGGCCGTCCAGTAGAGAGCGTCAAGGATGTCTTGGCCAAACGACGAGAACAGCCTGTCGGCTACCTAAACAGGGACGGCAAGTAGTTCAAGTCAAGTTCAGCATGGGTTAATGATGTGACTTGCGACCTCGTATAAGTGATACAACGGGTGATAGACTATGACAGATTACCAGCGCTTGACTGTGTGTCACTTCTCAAATCAAATTTTATGTCACATGTGTCGAATGCAACAGGTGTTGTGGGACATCTTGAAGGGACTGATAATGGTGAAATGCTTACTTATATGCCCTCAACCAACAGTGCAGTTCAAGAAATAAGTTAAGAAACAAGTTAAGAAAATAATTGACTAAATAAAAAAATAAAAAGTAAAAATAAACACATAATTAAATAACAATAACAAGGATATATGAAGGGTTACCGGTACTGAGTAAATGTGCGGGGGTACAGGTGAGTCAAGGTCATTTGTACATGTAGGTAGGGGTAAAGTGACTATGCATAGATGATAAAGAGTGAGTAGCAGCAGTGTAAAAACAAAGGGGGAGTGGGTCAATGTAAATAGTCATTCTGTCAAGGAGCATTTTGGACCAAGACTTGGCACTCCAGTACCGCTTGCCGTCCGGTAGCAGAGAGAACAGTCTTGATTGACGTGACTTGAGTCTATGACAAAACAAAATTGTATGTTTTATATCGGCACATCCTTAGCGGAGTTACCAACAACCGGATATATCCGGTTCAGGGATACAGCTAATTCAACCTCGCATCCATTCCCGCTGAAAGCAGGAACTCCACTCAAGCGTCTTTTTACGCCAGCTACAACTCGTTTTTCCCCCTAATAACATATCACCTGCTCCATTTCAGATGAAACAGGGTATCCCGAGGCCCTAATCAAATACTTCAGCCAACAACAATAGATTTTCCTTGACATAGGCCTTACACGACTGGATCAGTGGAAGCTATATAGAGGGGACCCTTTAGATCACATTCCTACAACAGCTCTGAATCCAACCCATTGTACCTCCAGCATGTTGTAGATGATGTAGAGTTTGATGACGGACTGTCCCCGGATCAGGTGGTACATCATGCTGTAGTCCACGTAGTGCATCATGGAGTAGCACAGCACCATTATCAGTCCCTTCAAGATGTCACACACCTGGGCCGGCTGCAGCAGGCGTGAGCCACTGGCAGAACACACACACACACGTTACAAATAGAACCTTGACATACATCTGCATGTACACACACACACAGCCAAGTCATTCATCTGCATGTACTGTATGCATGTACACTACCGGTCAAACGTTTTAGGACACCTACTCATTCAAGGGTTTTTCTTTATTTTTACTATTTTCTACGTTGTAGAATAATAATGAAGACATTGAAACGATGAAATAACACATATGGAATCATGTAGTAACCAAAAAAAAGTGTTACATCAAAAAACATGTTATATTTGAGATTCTTCAAGTAGCCACCCTTTGCCTTGATGACAGCTTTGCACACTCTGGGCATTCTCTCAACTAGCTTCACCTGGAATGCTTTACCAGCAGTCGTGAAGGCGCGCCCACAAATGCTCAGCACTTGTTGGCTCCTTTTCCTTAAGTCTGTGGGACGACTCAACCCAAACAATCTCAATTGGGTTGAGGTCAGGTTACCTGATGCGGCACTCCATCGCTCTCCTTCTTGGTCAAATAGGCCTTACACAGCCTGGAGGTGTTGGGTGATTGTTTTGTTGAAAAACAAATGATCGTCCCACTAAGCGTAAACCAGATGGAATGGCGTATCACTGCAGAATGCTGTGGATGCCATGCTGGTTAAAATAAATTAAATCAGACCGTGTGACCAGCAGAGCAGCCCCACACCCTAACACCACCTCCTCCATGCTTTCCGGTGGGAAATACACATGCGGATATCATCCTTTCACCCACACAGCATCTCACAAAGACACAGCGGATGGAGCTACATATCTCCATTTTGGACTCCAGAGCAAAGGACACATTTCCACCGGTCTAATGTTCATTGCTCGTGTTTCTTTGCCCAAGCAATTCTCTTCTTATTGGTGTCCTTTAGTTGTCGAATTGCTGCAAAGAAACCACCATGAAGGCCTGATTCACGCAGTCTCCTCTGAACAGTCAATATTGAGGTGTGTCTGTTACTTGAACTCTGAAGTATTTATTTGGGCTACAATTTCTGAGGTTGGTAACTTGAATGAACTTATCCTCTTATCCTCTCCTTCCATTCCTGTGGTGGTCCTCATGAGAGCCAGTTTCATCATAGCGCTTGATGGTTTTGGTGACTGAGCTTGAAGAAACTTTCAAAGTTCTTGAAATTTTCTAGATTGACTGACCTTGACTGAATCTGATAGCCCCCTAGCTGACTAACTGCAGCTCAGGCCAACAACAGAGGTGTGTGTGTGTGTGTGTATATAAAGGTCAGTCATGCTTCGCTGCCATGCAGACAGACACAAAAAGGGCATGCTGCCATACTGACCTTCATCTTAAAGTAATGATACTCGTGTCATTTCTCTTTGCTTATTTGAGCTGTTCTTGCCATAATATGGACTTGGTCTTTTACCAAATAGGGCCATCTTCTGTATACCACCCCTACCTTGTCACAACACAACTGATTGGCTCAAACACATTAAGAAGGAAATCAATTCTACAAATTAACTTAAGGCACACCTGTTAATTGAAATGCATTCCAGATGACTTCGTCATGAAGCTACAGTTGAAGTCGGAAGTTTACATACACTTAGGTTGGAATCATTAAAACTTGTTTTTCAACCACTCCACAAACTTCTTGTTAAACTATAGTTTTGGCAAGTTGGTTGTGCATGACACAAGTCATTTTTCCAACAATTTGTTACAGACAGATTATTTCCCTGTATCACAATCCCAGTGGGTCAGAGGTTTTACATACACTAAGTTGACTGTGCCTTTAAACAGCTGGGAAAATTCCAGAAAATTATGTCATGGCTTTAGAAGCTTCTGATAGGCTAATAGACATAATTTGAGTCAATTGGAGGTGTACCTGTGGATGTATTTCAAGGCCTACCTCGTTGTTTGACATCATGGGAAAATCTAAAGAAATCAGCCACGAACTCAGAAAAATAAATTGGGGACCTCAACACGTCAATTTCCAAATGCCTGAAGGCATCACGTTCACCTGTACAAACAATAGTACGCAAGAATAAAAACCATGGGACCACGCAGCGGTCATACCGCTCAAGAAGGAGATGCGTTCCGTCTCCTAGAGATAAATGTACTTTGGTGCGAAAAGTGCAAATCATTGCCAGAACAACAAAGGACCTTGTGAAGATTCTAGAGGAAACAGGTACAAAAGTGTCTATATCCACACTAAAACGAGTCCTATATCGGCATAACCTGAAAGGCCGCTCAGCAAGGAAAAAGCCACTGCTCTAAAACCGCCATAGAAAAAGCTAGACTACGGTTTGCAACTGCACATGGGGACAAAGATTGTACATTTTGGAGAAATGTCCTCTGATCCGATGAAACAAAAATAGAACTGTTTGGCCATAATGACCATCATCATGTCATCATGTTTGGAGGAAAAAGGGGGAGGCTTGCAAGCCATCCCAACCGTGAAGCACGGGGGTGGCAACATCATGTTGTGGGGGTGCTTTGCTGCAGGAGGGACTGGTGGACTTCACAAAATAGATGGCATCATAAGGGAGGAAAATTATGTGGATATATTGAAGCAACATCTCAAGACACCAGTCAGGAAAATGGCTTAAGGACAAAGTCAAGGTATTGGAGTGGCCATCACAAAGCCCTGACCTCAACCCTATAAAAAATGAGTGGGCAGAACTGAAAAAGCATGTGCGAGCAAGGAGGCCTACAAACCTCACTCAGTTACACCAGCTCTGTCAGGAGGAATGTGCCAACATTCACCAACTTATTGTGGGAAGCTTGTGGAAGGCTACCTGAAATGTTTGACCCAAGTTAAACAATTTAAAGGCAATGCTACCAAATACTAATTGAGTGTATGTAAACTTCTGACCCACTGGGAATGTGATGAAAGAAATAAAAGCTGAAATAAATCACTCTACTATTATTCTGACATTTCACATTCTTAAAATAAAGTGGTGATCCTAACTGATCTAAGACAGGGGATTTTTAGTAGGATTAAATGTCAGGAATTGTGAAAGACTGAGTTTAAATGCATTTAGCCAAGGTGTTTGTAAACTTCCGACTTCAAATGTAGTTGAGAGAATGCAAAGAGTGTGCAATGCTGCATGAAGGCAAAGGGTGGCTATTTGAAGAATCTCAAATCTAAAATACATTTTGATTTGTTAAAAACTTTTTGGGTTACTACATGACTCTGTATGTGTTATTTCATAGTTATGTCTTCACTATTATTCTACAATGCAGAAAATAGTACAAATAAAGAAAACCCTGGAATGAGTAGGTGTTCTAGAACTTTTGACCGGTAATGTACTCACACACACACATCATAAATGCACACAGCCTAGTCATACATTTGTATGTATGCACACACACACACACAGCCTAGTCATACATCTGCACACACACACACACACACACACACACACACACACACACACACACACACACACACACACACACACACACACACACACACACACACACACACACACACACACACACACACACACACACACACACACACACACACACACACACACACACACACACAGCCTAGTCATACATCTGCAAGTACTGTACGCACACGTACACACACACAGAGGCTAGTCTACCGTACATCTAAGCCAGTATAACTCCTGCATACTAGTACCTTAATCCTTTGCATGCCCACCACTTCACTACGTATTACTCAAACTAAGGCCAGATTTCAAATCGATTACAGACGGTGGATTTCTGGATAGCGCTTTCAAGCGCGTGTTTGATTCGTACAGCAGCCTGTCCCGAATGGATGGAGCTGACTTTGCGATATTCAAGAATCCACTATCAACAATAGATTGAATAACGACATAAAACCCCACAAATAAGACTATCCATCAACACCCTCACCTTAGTGAACTTAAAGAAGAAGTATATATATATATATATATAAAAATCACCTTTTAAGATTTCTCAATGCCTGCAGTAAGACTTAGAATAACAATTCACAAGGTGATTGGCAGAGGAGGTGCCAAACATCTCAATAGCTCAGTCGGTCTGTCGGGAGTTTTATTTTGGGAAGGTGGCAGTGACGCTGGGGTGCGAGAGAGGGGCTTGAATTCAGAAAGTGCAAATTGAATGCTTAATCTGGTGTCTCATCTACTTCCCAAATTGTGTGCAGTGAGCATTGAAGTATGAAGGGAAGCAAACAACATCAGCGTCATAATCTTCATCATCATAAACGTTATGGCAAGATGGACTTAGGGTCACTGTTGATTTTTGATAAATACTGGGGGCCTGGAAGATCTTTCTTTCACTTATTAAATCATTTAGAGATCATTGATAACCTCAAAGAGAGGAAGAAGGAAGCATATGCTATATTATATGCCAATTCATACTGGGGCAAAAAAAGGAAGAACTCACTGCTGGTGCTCTAGCACCCTCTACTGGCCGCACTCAGACACAGCACTTTGGCACATTCTAGTGGACCTTTGCAGAGGAGTGACCAGTGAATGACCCATAACATGACATTGCTTAGGCTATTAAAGTCAAATGCACGATGAGAGAGAGTGTACTCTCTGTCCTGCCCGTGTATGTTAGTGAATGCCAGGCCCTGTGTAACCCTGTTCCCCTGGCACCAGCCATCACCATGAGTCTGATAGCCCCCTAGCTGACTAACTGCAGCTCAGGCCAACAACAGAGGTGTGTGTGTGTGTATATAAAGGTCAGTCATGCTTCACTGCCATGCAGACAGACGCAAAAAGGGCATGCTGCATCATCAAACTGCTCTCACAAAGGCCACAGCAATCAGCGCTGAGCTGTGTGAGAGGAACAGTTTTTCAGGACAAAGTACTGGGATACGCGTTATCAGCGGAGGTGTGGAGTTTCTGCTAATCCTCTCCTGAGGCATCTCAGATCTGAAAGATTGACTGCGCCGACAGTTGTTTGTCAGTGAAGACATCGTTTTAACTATTGATATTACAACACATCACCTTTGGCCTAACGCAACTTCCAAAGAAATGACAGGGTAAGGTCAAAACACCAACAGAAAAATGACACTCAAAGATATAGGAGTGGACTTGGCAAATGACCTTTGCAATTCATACACATTTTCTGTATAGAGTGGATAAGGTACATTGAAATGTTTTCAAGCTAAGGAATTCAAAATAGCACATCTTGAACTCTGGAGTGTCATTTGAGGTGTGGTCAAACATCAGTTATCAGTAAAAAAAAATATATATATATATATATTTACCTAGAAAATACCTCAGTAGAGCTAGTAGCCAGTCACAGTGCCTGATTACAGCTTCTGTGTTCGTGTGGGGATTGCGAGAGCGAGGGTGCTGAAACTCGAGGCGCAGCCAGCTCAAGCCATCGGTTGCTGCGATGTCTTTTACTGGGCATCTGCAGCACACAGCTATCGCCCATCCACTACAACAGGTCCCCGCAAGCTGCAGGCCTCCACTAAAAAATAAATAAATCTGCTACTGCTTTCCCTTCAGTTAGGCCTACATACTCTGACATTATGCATACCGTACACACTCTGGAGAGAGATTGGTCAGACAGGAGTCCTCAAAGTAGTAGGGAGAACTGCACATTGTTGGTGTGTTGTAATTTGATGTTAAGCATTTCAACAAGACTGGAGCTTTGATATACCGTGGGAAATCAGTTTGGTGGGCCAGTCTTGAAGAAACCATGTCCACTATGTATATGAGCTGGAGGTCGACCGATTAATTAGGGCCGATTTCGTTTTCCTAACAATCGGAAATCTGTATTTTTGGGCGCCGATTTTGCCTATTTTTTTACACCTTCATTTAATCTTTATTTAACTAGGCAAGTCAGTTAAGAACACATTCTTAATTTCAATGACGGCCTAGGAACGAGGCAGAACGACAGATTTTTAATCTTGTCAGCTCGGGGGATTCAATCTTGCAACCTTAATAGTTAACTAGTCCAACGCTCTAACCACCTGCCTCACGAGGAGCCTGCCTGTTACGCGAATGCAGTAAGCCAAGGTAAGTAGCTAGCTAGCATTAAACTTATTTTATAAAAAATAATCAACGACTGTCGTTGCTCCAATGTGTACTTAACCATAAACATCAATGCCTTTCTTAAAAATCAATACACAAGTATAATATTTTTTTAAACCTGCATATTTAGCTAAAAGAAATCCAGGTTAGCAGGCAATATTAACCAGGTGAAATTGTGTCACTTCTCTTGCGTTCATTGCACGCAGAGTCAGGGTATATGCAACAGTTTGGGCCGCCTGGCTCTTCGCAAACTAATTTGCCAGAATTTTACAAAATTATGACATAACATTGAAGGTTGTGCAATGTAACAGGAATATTTAGACTCATGGATGCCACCCGTTAGATAAAATACGGAACGGAATAAACGTTTTGTTTTCCGAGGTGATAGGTAAAATCCGGAAACTAAGGCTCGTATTTCTGTGTGTTTATTATAGTTAAGTCTATGATTTGATATTTGTTAGAGCAGTCTGACTGAGGGGTGGTAGGCAGCAGCAGGCTCGTAATAGTCAAAGGTATATGGTTTAGAGAGAAATAGTCGACGCGTTATAATTCCTGTAATAACTTGCGGCTGAACTTGAGAGGTTCCTTTGTTATTTTACCGTTCATGTCTTCCATAGAGAATGTCTTGATCTACGTCAAATAAGGTCTGTGTTTCGTGCTTAAACCACCTCGGCGTTTTGATACCCGTGTAAATCTCACTCGGATAAGGTAACATTTGTCAACATATTTTCATAAATCCACTCTACAATTTTTTATCTTCGCTTATATTTAGCCAATATTGATCAGAATTACCTTGTCCTATGGAGATCTACACAGTTATAGGATTGGCAAGGTGGTGTAAGCCTACATGAAACACAGACCTTATTTTAAGTGAATCTAAAAAAAAAATGAATGAAGAAACCGCTTTTCAGATTTTGCTAGGTGTCATGGGAATTATGACTCGCACTTTGGTCGTCAATTCTTACCATGTCCATTATTAAAATAGGATTTCCTGCATATAGAAATGACAGTTTTTGTTTTCAACATTCATCACAGGTAACTTAAACTCTATTTTTATTCAAACAGTTGAGAGTATTTGTCTCCTAAGCAGACAGCAATGGCCGCCTCGCTTCGCGTTCCTAGGAAACTATGCAGTTTTTTGTTTTTTACGTGTTATTTCTTACATTAGTACCGGGTCATCTTAGGTTTCATTACATACAGTCGAGAAGAACTACTGAATATAAGAGCAGCGTCAACTCACCATCAGTACGACCAAGAATATGACTTTCGCGAAGCGGATCCTGTGTTCTGCCTTTCACCCAGGACAACGGAATGGATCCCAGCCGGCGACCCAAAAAAACGACTTCGTAAAAGAGGGAAACGTCATCATGCACCACTCCCCAGTATACTTCTCGCCAATGTCCAGTCTCTTGACAACAAGGTTGATGAAATCCGAGCAAGGGTAGCATTCCAGAGGGACATCAGAGACTGTAACGTTCTTTGCTTCACAGAAACATGGCTCACTGGAGAGACGCTATCGGAGTTGGTGCAGCCAGCTGGTTTCTCCACGCATCGCGGCGACAGAAACAAACATCTTTCTGGTAAGAAGAGGGGCAGGGGCGTATGCCTTATGGCTAATGAGACGTGGTGTGGTCACAAAGGCATACAGGAACTCAAGTCCTTCTGTTCACCTGATTTAGAATTCCACACAATCAAATGTCGACTGCATTATCTACCAAGGGAATTCTCTTCGATTATAATCACAGCCATATATATTCCCCCCCAAGCAGACACATCGATGGCTCTGAACGAACTTTATTTGACTCTTTGCCAACTGGAATCCATACATCCTGAGGCTGCATTCATTGTAGCTGGGGATTTTAACAAGGCTAATCTGAAAACAAGACTCCCTAAATTTTATCAGCATATCGATTGCGCAACCAGGGCTGGCAAAACCTTGGATCACTGCTATTCTAACTTCCGCGACGCATATAAGGCCCTGCCCCTCCCTCCTTTCGGAAAAGCTGACCACGACTCCATTTTGTTGATCCCTGCCTACAGACAGAAACTAAAACAAGAAGCTCCCACGCTGAGGTCTGTTCAACGCTGGTCCGACCAATCTGATTCCACACTCCAAGACTGCTTCCATCACGTGGACTGGGATAAGTTTCGTATTGCGTCAGACAACAACATTGACGAATACGCTGATTCGGTGTGCGAGTTCATTAGAACGTGCGTTGAAGATGTCGTTCCCATGGCAACGATTAAAACATTCCCAAAGCAGAAACCGTGGATTGATGGCAGCATTCGTGTGAAACTGAAAGCGCGAACCACTGCTTTTAATCAGGGCAAGGTGACCGGAAATATGACCGAATACAAACAGTGTAGCTATTCCCTCCGCAAGGCAATCAAACAAGCTAAGCGTCAGTATAGAGACAAAGTAGAATATCAATTCAACGGCTCAGACACAAGAGGTATGTGGCAGGGTCTACAGTCAATCACGGATTACAAAATGAAAACTTGCCCCATCACGGACCAGGATGTCTTGCTCCCAGGCAGACTAAATAATGTTTTTGCCCGCTTTGATGAAAATACAGTGCCACTGACATGGCCTGCAACAAAAACATGTGGCCTCTCCTTCACTGCAGCAGAGGTGAGTAAAACATTTAAACGTGTTAACCCTCGCAAGGCTGCAGGCCCAGACGGCATCCCCAGCCGCGCCCTCAGAGCATGCGCAGACCAGCTGGCTGGTGTGTTTACGGACATATTCAATCAATCCCTATCCCAGTCTGCTGTTCCCACATGCTTCAAGAGGGCCACCATTGTTCCTGTTCCCAAGAAAGCTGTTTCTGTTCCCAAGTAGCACTCACTTCCGTCATCATGAAGTCATCATGAAGTGCTTTGAGAGACTAGTCAAGGACCATATCACCTCCACCCTACCTGACACCTTAGACCCACTCCAATTTGCTTACCGCCCAAATAGGTCCACAGACGATGCAATCTCAAACCACACTGCCCTAACCCAACTGGACAAGAGGAATACCTATGTGAGAATGCTGTTCATCGACTACAGCTCGGCATTTAACACCATAGTACCCTCCAAGCTCGTCATCAAGCTCGAGACCCTGGGACTCGACCCCGCCCTGTGCAACTGGGTACTGGACTTCCTGACGGGCCACCCCCAGGTGGTGAGGGTAGGCAACAACATCTCCACCCCGCTGATCCTCAACACTTGGGCCCCACAAGGGTGCGTTCTGAGCCCTCTCCTGTACTCACTGTTCACCCACGACTGCGTGGCCACGCACGCCTCCAACTCAATCATCAAGTTTGCGGACGACACAACAGTGGTAGGCTTGATTACCAACAACGACGAGACGGCCTACAGGGAGGAGGTGAGGGCCCTCGGAGTGTGGTGTCAGGAAAATAACCTCACACTCAACGTCAACAAAACTAAGGAGATGATTGTGGACTTCAGGAAACAGCAGAGGGAACACCCCCCTATCCACATCCATGGAACAGTAGTGGAGAGGGTAGTAAGTTAAGTTCCTCGGCATACACATCACAGACAAACTGAATTGGTCCACCCACACAGACAGCATCGTGAAGAACCTCAGGAGGCTGAAGAAATTCAGCTTGTCACCAAAAGCACTCACAAACTTCTACAGATGCACAATCGAGAGCATCCTGGCGGGCTGTATCACCGCCTGGTACGACAACTGCTCCGCCCACAACCGTAAGGCTCTCCAGAGGGTAGTGAGGTCTGCACAACGCATCACCGGGGGCAAACTACCTGCCCTCCAGGACACCTACACCACCCGATGTTACAGGAAGGCCATAAAGATCATCAAGGACAACAACCACCCGAGCCACTGCCTGTTCACCCCGCTATCATCCAGAAGGCGAGGTCAGTACAGGTGCATCAAAGCTGGGACCGAGAGACTGAAAAACAGCTTCTATCTCAAGGCCCTCAGACTGTTAAACAGCCACCACTAACATTGAGTGGCTGCTGCCAACACACTGACTCAACTCCAGCCACTTTAATAATGGGAATTGATGGGAAATTATGTAAAATATATCACGAGCCACTTTAAACAATGCTACCTAATATAATGTTTACATACCCTACATTATTCATCTCATATGTATACGTATATACTGTACTCTATCATCTACTGCATCTTTATGTAATACATGTATCACTAGCCACTTTAACTATGCCACTTTGTTTACATACTCATCTCATATGTATATACTGTACTCGATACCATCTACTGTATCTTGCCTATGCCGCTCTGTACCATCACTCATTCATATATCTTTATGTACAAATTCTTTATCCCCTTACACTTGTTTGTATAAGACAGTCGTTTTGGAATTGTTAGATTACTTGTTATATAATATAATAATAATATAATATATATAATAATATATGCCATAATAATATATGCCATTTAGCAGACGCTTTTATCCAAAGCGACTTACAGTCATGCGTGCATACATTCTACGTATGGGTGGTCCCGGGGATCGAACCCACTACCCTGGCATTACAAGCGCCATGCTCTACCAACTGAGCTACACAGGACCAGGACTGCATTGTCGGAACTAGAAGCACAAGCATTTCACTACCCTCGCATTAACATCTGCTAACCATGTGTATGTGACAAATAAAATTTGATTTGATACTCTTCAGTATCATTGTCACTTCAGAGCTGTGTGTGTGTTTTACAGATGACAGAGAAAAGCAGAGTACCAGTGTGGGACTATTACATGGAATTGGCACCAGGAAAAGCAAGGTGTCTTATTTGTGATAAAGATGTAAGCATGGGGTCAGCAACGGCTAAATCAACAAATACCACCAACCTGTGGAATCACCTTAAGAACACCCATCTAAAAGCCCATATCTATTATATTTCAAATAAAAGTGTTCATAGGCTTTTTTTGTCCTCCAATAATCGGTATCGGTATCAGTGTTGAAAAATCATAATCGGTCGACCTCTAATATGAGCCCTTGCAGGGAAAGCGTACAGTTTTGTATACGTGTTGCCGTGGCGAGCACAGCCCTGTTTGTGAACACCTAAATGATGCCTCAGTGGCTTTAGCATGGAGCATGAAGAATACAGCACAAAGTTGCATATCAGGACAAACAAGATGGAGAACCTACATGTAATATAAATGATAAAGCTGTGGCAGACGTGAGACTAGCGTACCTGCTCCGATTGCAGTAGGGGCATACTTTTGCCCTGCAGGGAAAGAAGGCAAGGGAAGAGAGGGACCTTGGTACAGACCAGTCACAGGCACACCGAGTGATTACAATACTTACTGTAAAGTATACATAAACCTAGATTACGTATGTATCCGTCTTCTGAAGGGACGAATTCTAACTAGATACACTACATGCAAATCTCACCTGATATCAGGGTGTGATTTACATTAAAGTCTGAGTGACACAAGCAAAGTTAGGATTATGCCCCAAGTGCAATTCACTTGGGGAACTAGGTCTATTTTCTGGGAAAGCTAGGTGAGATATACCCATCTATATTGCCCTATTGCCCTGTATACCCATCTATTCACTGCATTTGTATATGCAACGTTCAGTACGGAGCACCCAGTGAAACGTGACCCAGAGTGTGTGTGTGTGTGTGTGTGTGTGTGTGTGTGTGTGTGTGTGTGTGGGGCTCACCCGAGGCTGCAGCAGGGCAGGGTGAGGAGGTGTAGCAGGGCCAGCAGCACCCGGAGGGGAAGCAGCGTGAACACGTAGAGGAAGGCATCCAAACACAGGAAGAAGCCAAAGATCATCAGCTGTAGGGTAGAACACAACACACTCAGGTGAAACATGGCTGCTTGATCACACCTTCAAATAGAGCCAGTGTCTGTGACTACGTAGGCAATGTGTACTTTAGAGCGTCAAGTGTTCGTGTCTCTCCATCTCTACAGAATGGCATGTTTTTGTTTTGACAGGTCAAGCCATATACTACACTGAGCAAGAATATAAAACGCAACAATTTCAACGATTTTACTGAGTTACAGTTCAAATAAGGAAATCAGTCCATTTAAATAATTCAATTAGACCCTAATCTAGGGATTTCTCATGACTGGAAATACAGATATGCATCCGTTGGTCGCAGATACCTTTAAAAGAAAGGTAGGGGCGTGGATCAGAAAACCAGTCAGTATCTGGTGTGACCACCATTTGCCTCATGCAGCGCGACACATCTCCTTCGCATAAAGTTGATCAGGCTGTTGATATAGGCCTGTGGAATGTTGTCCCATTCTTTTTCAATGGCTGTGCGAAGTTGCTGGATATTGGCAGGAACTGGAACACACAGTCATACGTCGATCCAGAGCATCCCACACCTGCTCAATGGGTGACATGTCTGGTGAGTATGCAGGCCATGGAAGATCCGGGAAATGTTCAATATCATGCTGAAATATGATGTGGCGGATGAATCTCGTCAGGGTATCTGTGCATTCAAATTGACTTAGATAAAAATGTAATTGTGTTCGTTGTGTGTAGCTCATGACTGCCCATACCATAACCCCACCGCCACTAGGGGGCACTCTGTTTACAGCATTAACAGCAAAACGCTTGCCCGCACATCGCCATATATGGAGTCTGTCATCTGCCCAGTGCAGTTTAAACCGGGATTCATGTGTGAAGAGCACACTTCTCCAACGTGCCAGTGACCATCGAAGGTGAGAATTTTGCCCACTGAAGTCAGTTACGATGCCGACCCTGGTGAGGATGACGGGCACGCAGGTGAGCTTCTCCGAGACGGTTTCTGACAGTTTGCGCAGAAATTCTTCAGTTGTGCAAACCCACAAACATCAGCTGTCCAGGTGACAATCCCGCAGGTGAAGAAGCCGGATGTGGAGGTCCTGGGCTGGCGTTGTTACACGTGGTCTGCAGTTGTGTTGTGTTACAAAACTGCACATTTAGAGTGGCCTTTTATTGTCCCCAGCACAAGGTGCACCTGTGTAATGATCATGCTGTTTAATCATCTTGATATGCCACACCAGTCAGGTGGATGTATAATCTTGGCAAAGGTGAAATGCTCACTACAGGGATGTAAACAAATGTATCACCTTCTGTTACTTTCTCACTCATCATTATTCACAATTCATTCAGGATTATATGTAATCACGGTACAGTAGCCTCTACATGAATGTAGAAGTGTTTAGAAATATATTCTTATTTACAATAAAAGTTACTCAAATGATAATACATTATTTACCTGACAAAATGACTACCGACCCATAGCATTCACATCTGTAGTCATGAAGTGCTTTGAAAGGCTGGTCATGGCTCACATCAACACCATTATCCATGAAACCCTAGACCCACTCCAATTTGCATACCGCCCTAACAGATCCACATATGATGCAATCTCTATTGCACTCCATACTGCCCTTTCCCACCTGGACAAAAGGAACACATATGTGAGAATGCTATTCATTGACTACAGCTCAGCGGTCAACACCATAGTGTCCTCAAAGGTCATCAATAAGCTAAGGACCCTGGGACTAAACATCTCCCTCTGCAACTGGATCCTGGACTTTCTGACGGGCCGCCCCCAGGTGGGTAGGTAACAACACATCAGCCACGCTGATCCTCAACATAGGGGCCCCTCAGGGGTGCATGCTCAGTCCCCTCCTGTACTCCCTATTCACTCATGACTGCACGGCCCGGCACAACTCCAACACCACAATTTAGTTTGCTGATCAGTAGTAGGCCTGATTACCAACAACGATGAGACAGTCTATAGGGAGGTCAGCGACCTAGCCGTGTGGTGCCAGGACAACTTCTCCTTCAACGTGATCAAGACAAAAGAGATGATTGGGGACTACAGGAAAAGGAGGACCGAGCACGCCCCCATTCTCATCAACGGGGCTGTAGTGGAGCAGGTAGGGAGCTCCTCGCCATCCACAAAAAAAACTTTTATTATCTATTCATAGTCACTTTAATAACTCTACTTAGATGTACAGTTGAAGTCGGAAGTTTACATACACATGTTGGAGTCATTAAAACATTTTTCAAACACTCCACAAATTTCTTGTTAACAAACTATAGTTTGGGCAAGTTGGTTAGGACATCTACTTTGTGCATGACATAAGTCATTTTTCCAACAATTGTTTACAGACAGATTATTTCACCTATAATTCACTGTATCACAATTCCAGGGGATCAGACGTTTATACACTGTATATACACTGCCTTTAAACAGCCTGGAAAATTCCAGAAAACGATGTCATGGTTTTAGAAGCTTCTGATAGGTTAATTGACATAATGAGTCAATTGGAGGTGTACCTGTGGATGTATTTCAAGGCCTACCTTCAAATGTGCCCCTGCCCCTGCCTCTTTGCTTGACATCATGGGAAAATCTAAAGAAATCAGCCAAGACCCCAGAGAAAAAATTGTAGACCTCCACAAGTCTGGTTCATCCTTGGGAGCAATTTCCAAACACCTGAAGGTACCACGTTCATCTGTACAAACAATAGTACGCAAGTATAAACACCATGGGACCACGCAGGCGTCATACCACTCAGGAAGGAGACGCGTTCTGTCTCCTAGAGATGAACGTACTTTGGTGCGAAAAGTGCAAATCAATCCCAGAACAGCAGCAACGGACCTTGTGAAGATGCTGGAGGAAACCGGTACAAATGTATCTAGATCCACTGTAAAACGAGTCCTATATCAACATAATCTGAAAGGCTGCTCAGCAAGGAAGAAGCCACTGCTCCAAAACCGCCATAGAAAAGCCAGACTTTGGTTTGCAACTGCACATGGGGACAAAGATCGTACTTTTTGGAGAAATGTCCTCTGGTCTGATGAAACAAAAATAGAACTGTTTGGCCATAATGACCATCATGTTCGGAGGAAAAAGGGGGAGGCTTGCAAGCCGAAGAACACCATCCCAACCGTGAAGCATGGGGGTGGCAGCATCATGTTGTGGGGGTGCTTTGCTGCAGGAGGGACTGGTACAATTCACAAAATAGATGGCTTCATGAGGAAGGGAAATTATGTGAATATATTGAAGCAACATCTCCAAGACATCAGTCGGGAAGTTAAAGCTTGGTCGCAAATGGTCTTCGAAATGGACAATGACCCCAAGCATACTTCCATAGTTGTGGCAAAATGGCTTAAGGACAACAAAGTCAAGGTATTGGAGTGGCCATCACAAAGCCCTGACCTCAATCCTGTAGAACATTTGTGTACAGAACTGAAAAAGCGTGTGCGAGCAAGGAGGCCTACAAACCTGACTCAGTTACACCAGCTCTGTAGGAGGAATGGGCCAAAATTCACCCAACATATTGTGAGAAGCTTGTGGAAGGCTACCCGAAACATTTGACCCAAGTTAAACAATTTCAACGCAATGCTACCAAATACTAACTGAATGTAAACATCTGGGAATGTGATGAAAGAAATAAAAGCTGAAATAAATCATTCTCTCTAGTATTATTCTGACATTTCACATTCTTAAAATAAAGTGGTGATCCTCACTGACCTAAGTCGGGTCATTTTTACGAGGATTAAATGTCAGGAATTGTGAAAAACTGAGTTTAAATGGATGTAAACTTCCGACTTCATCAACGGTACATATTACCTCAATTACCTCGACTAACCGGTGCCCCTGACTCTGTACCAGTACCCCCCTGTATATAGCCTCTCTATTGTTATTTTACTGCTTGCTCTTTAACTACTTGTTACTTTTACTTCTTATTCATATTTTTAAACTGCATTGTTGGTTAGGGGTTTGTACTAAATCAAATCAATGACTAATAACATTATTTGATTCTACTGGGAACAAAATAATCTGAAACAACAACAAAACAAACTGGGAAGGTATCCAACATGTTTGTAGAGTCACAAGCTTGATGTATTCTTTGCTTGCTGGGAATATGGGACTGAATACTAAACTTTTGACTACTTTATTTATACGAATTCAATATTTTTTGTATTACTTTCTCTGTGCAATTGTATTAGTATAAAATAATTTCCCAATTTTTCTTGCATACAATGTAGCTCAGTATTTGAATTATTTATTTTAGGCAGCCATTATTGCTCATCTTTATCAAGGCCAAGGTTGTCAATAATTTCAGACCCCACTGTACATTCTCAAAAGGCAAATACCATATCATCTCATGATGAGAGGGAGGGAAGTGCGTGAGCTCCAGTAGGTCCTGCGTTAGCCTCACAAACACCAGAAGTAAGGGGGTTGCAACACTTCCTGTTTCCCACCAGGAAGTAGGTAGTGGTAGTTGGTTTGGCTAACAGAGTCACAAGTCATCCTTTCTTTGGCCTGTCCCTGGCTGGGGGAACTTCAGCTACTCCAGACAGAGCTTTTAGAGCCAGAAGGTCACAATGCTCTGTTTACACATATTCCTCACTTTCCAAAGACTTGGAATGATATAGCTTACCAATGAGGGTTAGAATGGGGACATAGATTAGGCTAGGTGACGACTGATCTTCACTGACGTTCACTGTCTCAATGTGAATGTCTGTAGGGAGCACTCCCGCCAGAGGGCAAAATCGAAAATGAAAAATTGCAAATTATATGATGGTTGAGGTCCATTTGATATCCATATTAACAGTAGTCCCAGAATAGTACCTCAAGGCACATACAAGGGTGGTATCAATGTTTGAGGAGACTGAGATATAGGTGAGTCAGGCTGCCTCTTTCTGGGATCAGACTCTAGTGCAGAGGTTTATTATTCCCAGATGAGTTTAGGGGAATGTTTGTTTATATTCTGAATGGAATTTGTTACAACATCCCCATCTAGTGGTTGTAAAAGAGACATTAAATCAGCCGTATTACGGCTATGACAGCATACTGAAAAACATTGTGTTGCAGTAGGCAATACATCATGTAAGTGATGTGGCAAGTAGCCTTGTCGTTTTTGAATTGTGTAGGTCTACACACTATACTTTGTAGATCAATACAAATGACCAATTTGTGTCAACGGTATAACAAATGCTATGTGAACAGCAATACAAAAATAGAATAACTTACTTTCACTGCTCTTGGAAACACCAGATGTACCAGGACATTATCAAGGGCAACGCTAAACAAACACTGCTGAACTGACCTTTGGTTATATCTCTGGGTCTCTGTTTGTGTGCGAGTGTGTGTGCGCGCGCGTGCATATAGGTGCCTGAGCAACGGAGGAAACAGAAGCCGCTGTACCACCACTTTCAACATAGGGGTGGGTGCAAAACATGTGTTTTTGCACCCCCACTTTTTTTTTTACCAGAATATTATAAAGATACATTGGGTAATTTGTCGTTTTCAATTATTAATATTGTTTCGAGCAGGTCTGTATTAAAATAGATATGTCCATTTTATATATGATAGAATAATTATATCAAAAAATATAACTGGTTTTGACCTTGCTTTGCTCCTGCGCACACTGTTTTCAGTGCACTTAAAAAGAGCACTAGTTTGCACCACTGGGGTTTAAAATTTTAAAAAAGCAACTGCAAAATAAAATAGTTTCTCTATTTTGTTGTGCCGTTACATTTGTATCGTTGTTTCATGTCCGAAGGTGTTGGTCCAATGGTGTTGTTCCATATCATTTGAGCTGCGTGCACCATGAGCAAATGCATTGTATTATCTCACTTTGCCTGTTAAAACCATTATGAGCACATTCATGTCTGATTAGGCTTTGTTGTCGCGCAGACTGACTCGGGGTAACCTTCCATTGACCTACCTAAGGTTGCACCTTAGCAGAAAACTGCATGTCCGGTAGCTCGTGGGCTGTTAATGAGTAGCTCACAATTAGATAGTGTGAAATCATCAGTAGACCTAATAATTTAACACCATTCTGCATTTTTGTCAACTATATCCCAACTTAAATAACATTGTTCAAAAGGTTTTCATTCAGTTAGAAAAGGAACAGTCCTGGCTGAGCCACATATGCAAGCGCACCATGGCGCTTCACAGTTACAATGGAGCCAAGCTGTGTCTGTATGCGCCTATGAACCAAATGAAAAAGCACAGGATATTTATATTTCCGTAAAACAGCTCTGCTTGCGGGCCCAGTTCCACGAGGGGGTAAAATGAGGTTCAGTTGAACCTCGTGCCTCTTCAGTTTTAGTTTTATGCCCCTGAAGTTAAAATTATCGAGTGACAGGTTGGCGCAAAAATCGGTATCTCTGCGGCGCTGTACCAGCACCATGGACAGAGCACGCCACGGAGTGCGTGAGAGTTTGTGTGTAGGGGGACTATGGAAAGCCACTGGGTGGTTAGGTACGAGACCTTTGGGGTTCCATAAAAATAAACTTTGCTCATCTGTGGTGGGCTATGTGAATAACGTGGAAGGCTACGTGAGTAACGTGATATGCCTCCGCCTGTAATATTTGATTTATAAAGGACAGGCCAAGTTTACAGTTGAAGGGGCTTCACTCAACTCTGCTTTACGCCCCACCATTGCAGAGTTTAGTTAGCTTCTTAGCTAGCTATAAAAGCATTCGTGTTATTAGCCTATTTAAACGCTCTAACCAGCTAATCTGCCACTGCCAATACTTATGTAAATGTGATATCAGTTTATTTTGTATACATTTGCAACAACAACAAATTAAAACCCCTTTTTGCTTTGTCATTATGGGGTATTGTGTGTAGATTGATGAGGAAAATAACTATTTGATCAATTTTAGAGTAAGGCTTTAACGTAATAACATGTGGAGGGAAAAAAATCAAGGGGTCTGGATGCTTTCCGAATGCACTGTAGATCCAGGTTGGCTAGACTTGAAATACAAAGATTAGCTGGCTACTCACTTGTGCTTGAGACATTGTTTATGAGACCTGTTTTCAATTTCTATAACGCCTGCTACAAGAAGTTGGTCATTAATTTGAGGACGTGTATTGTGTATGGTTCTGGTTAAATTTGCTCTTTGCAATGGAGATTGTGCCAACCTGCCACTTCTTGGTCAAAAGCACTCAATGACCTTGGCATTTGAACTAATAATGTTTGTGGTATATACGCAGAATTCAATAGAATTCCAATGTAAGAACCCAAATTACACCCTTGGGTACAGCTGGATATCGGTATGTTTCATCATAGAAATACATATCCATAGAAATAGAAAGTAGGCTTCCTTGGTAGCCTATTGCTTTTCGTGGTAGTAAAAATGGAACTGCACGTATTGGAAATGTGTTTATGGTAGGACGGCATTGCTTAATTAATTACATGGTTGGGTTGAACTTGAGCCACAGAAGTGTATTGTGCCATATCGCAATGTGTTGCTGAACTCTTTAGCTGCATGATTTTTCTGTTTGATGCTGGCCTATAGGCCTATTTCTTTGGCAAGACAGCTGTGCATGGCTTCAGCTCACTGTAGTAGGCAGTTGTTTTGGTTTGTTATTTGCTTTCGCCTTTATTGCGTTTGTTTACTGTTAATGTAACGAGCCTAAATATAGATTGTGTCATGCCTTTGTCGATCTGATATTTTATTTCTAGGCCTATAGTAGCCCCTACTGCTGTTCTGTTCTGTTCACATTCATTTGTTCGCATTCACAGTTGTGTCAGTATTCTAAGCCAAACTGTAATTCAGTACTTTTGTTTTGCATGAATAACTAGGCAATTACTTTCTGCATTCAGTTTGAATTATTTTGTTAAGACATCTGCCTGCATTCACATAGGCTTTTTGTAATAGGTGAATTACCCTATATACCTTGTAGCCTATATTCATTGCCAAATAGGCCTTGCTTCAGGGTGTAGGGCGCAGTCCATCGTGCGGGTACAGCGCAGCGGAGATGTGCTCCATATTTCGCACCTTACCTACCGCTTCAAAAGCACTCAGTGGTCTCAGAGTCTCTGCATTTGAACTTTGTTTATTGCAGTAGTGTGATACAACTCCCCTAGCTACACAATGAGATAGCCAGCCTGACAGCTTAGTGGAGTCTGCCACTGACAGTCAGTGTAGTCAGCTCAGCTATCCCCATTGATATGTGTCTGTGCCTCAATCTAGGTTGGGCAAAACTAAACATGGCAGTGTTCGCCTTACCAATCTCACTGAAATAAAGACCTCCTCCATTCCTGTCATGATTGAAAGAGATTGTGATATCTCACATCTCAAAATAGGGCTACTTAATGTTAGATCCCTCACTTCCAAGGCAGTTATAGTCAATAAACTAATCACTGATCATAATCTTGATGTGATTGGCATGACTGAAACATGGCTTAAGCCTGATGAATTTACTGTGTTAAATGAGGCCTCTCCTCCTGGTTACACTGGTGACCATATCCCCGCGCATCCCGCAAAGGCGGAGGTGTTGCTAAACATTTACGATAGCAAGTTTCAATTGACAAAAAAACGACTGCGTTTTCGTCTTTTGAGCTACTAGTCATGAAATATATGCACGTTACTCACTTTTTATAGCTACTGTTTACAGGCCTCCTGGGCCGTATACAGCGTTCCTCACAGAGTTCCCTGAATTCCTATCGGATCTTGTAGTCATTCTAATTTTTGGTGATTTTAATATTCACTTGGAAAAGTCCACAGACCCACTCCAAAAGGCTTTCGGAGCCATCATCGACTCCAACATTTGTCCAACATATCTCTGGACTCACTGTCTCAGTCATACTCTGGACCTAGTTTTGTCGCGTAGAATAAATAGTGGCTCTTAATGTTTTTCCTCATAATCCTGGACTATCGGACCACCATTGTATTACATTTGCAATCGCAACAAATCATTTGCTCAGATCCCAACCAACGATCATTAACAGCCGTGCAATAAATTCTCGGACAACCCAAAGATTCCGAGATGCCCTTCCAGACACCCTCCACCTACCCTAGATGCAATCGGCACCCCTAAAAAAACTAAAACTCATTTCTCATAAGAAACTAGCTCCTTGGTAAACAGGAAATACCTGAGCCCTGAAGCAAGCTTCCAGAAAATTGGAACAGAAATGGTGCTACACCGAACTGGAAGTCTTCCAACTAGCTTGGAAAGACAGTACCGTACAGTATTGAAGAGCTCTCACTGCTGCTCGATCACCCTATTTTTCCAACTTAATTGAGGAAAATGAGAATATAAAAAATAGTTTCGCTACAGAAATCCAAAATGTAACTAAAAAGCAGCATTCCCCAAGAGAAGATTGCTTTCACTTCAGCAGTGATACATTTATGAAATTCATGAACGAAAAGATGGTGATCATTAGAAAGAAAGTTACGGACTCCTCTTTAAATCTGAGTATTTCTATAAAGCTCAGTTGTCCTGAGTCTGCACAACACTGCCAGGACCTAGGATCAAGGGAGACACTCAAGTTTTTTAATCCTATATCTCTTGACACATTGATGAAAATAGTCATGGCCTCTAAACCTTCAAGCTGCATGCTGGACCCTATTCCAACTAAACTACTGAAAGAGCTGCTTCCTATGCTTGGGCCGCCTATGTTGAACATAATAAACGGCTCCCTGTCCACCGGATGTGTAGCAAACGCACTAAAAGTGGCAGTAATAAAGCCTCTCTTGAAAAAGCCAACCCTTGACCTAGAAATATTTAAAAAACGAATCGGCCTTTCCTCTCCCATTCCGCTCAAAACATTTTGAAAAAGCTGTTGTGCAGCAACTCACTGCCTTTCTGAAGACAAACAATGTATACAAAACACTTCAGTCTGGGTCTAGACCCCATCATAGCACTGAGACTACACCTGTGAAGGTGGTAAATGACCTTTCAATGGCATCAGACCGAAACTCTGCATCTGTCCTCGTGCTCCTAGACCTTAGTGCTGCTTTTGATACCATCGATAAACACATTCTTTTGGAGAGATTGGAAACCCAAATTGGTCTACACG
The DNA here is from genome assembly GCF_021184085.1 of Oncorhynchus gorbuscha. Taxonomy (NCBI): domain Eukaryota; kingdom Metazoa; phylum Chordata; class Actinopteri; order Salmoniformes; family Salmonidae; genus Oncorhynchus; species Oncorhynchus gorbuscha. The sequence continues at coordinate 48,211,052 of NC_060195.1, forward strand.
GACAAGTTCTGGCCTGGGTTAGATCTTATCTGTCTAAAGATATTAGTTTGTCTTTGTAGAGGGTTTGTCCTCTTGACAAGTCAACTGTAAATTTCGGTGTTCTTCAAGGCTCCGTTTTAGGACCACTATTGTTTTCACTACATATTTTACCTCTTGGTGATGTCATTCGGAAACATAATGTTAACTTTCACTGCTATGCAGAAGACACACAGCTGTATATTTCGATGAAACATGGTGAAGCCCCAAAATTGCCCTCCCTGGAAGCCTGTGTTTCAGACATAAGGAAGTGGATGGCAGTTCTAGGTACCAAGAAACAAAGGACTTCTGTTGAATCTGATAATTAACCTTGATTATACAGTTGTCTCAAATAAAACTGAAGGACCTCGGCGTTACTATGGACCCTGATCTCTCTTTTGACGAACATATCAAGACTGTTTCAAGGACAGTGTGAAGGTGAACGGAAAGGCACTAGAGCAACGAACCGCCCTTGCTGTCTCTGCCTGGCTGGTTCTACTCTCTCCACTGGGATTCTCTGCCTCAAACCCTATTACGGGAGCTGAGTCACTGGCTAACTGGTGCTCTTCCATACGTCCATAGGAGGGGTGCGTCACTTGAGTGGCTTGAGTCACTGACGTGATCAACCTGTCTGGGTTGGCGCTCCCCTTGGGTTCGTGCCATGGAGGAGATCTTCATGGGCTGTACTCGGCCTTGTCTCAGGATAATAAGTTGGTGCTTGAAGATATCCCTCTAGTGGTGTGGGGGCTAGCTTTGGCATAGTGGGTGGGTTATAGTCTGCCTGTTTGGCCCTGTCTGGGGGGTTTCGTCAGACGGGCCACAGTGTCTCCCGATCCCTCCAGTGTCAGCCTCCGGTATTTATGCTGCAATAGTTTGTGTCGGGGGGCTAGGGTCAGTCTGTTATATCTGGAGTATTTCTGTGTGAATTTAAGTCTCTCGCTCTCCCTCTCTCTCAGGACCTGATTCCCTGCGACCATGCCTCAGGACTACCTAGCCCGATGACTCCTTGCTGTCCCCTGTCCACCTGGTCGTGCTGCTGCTGCTCCAGTTTCAACTGTTCTGCCTGCGGCTATGGAACCCTGACCTGTTTACCGGACGTGCTACCCTGTCCCAGACCTGCTGTTTTCAACTCTCTAGAGACAGCAGGTGCGGTAGAGATTCTCTGAACGATCGGCTAAGGAATGCCAACTGACATTTACTCCTGAGGTGCTGACCTGTTGCACACTCTACAGCCACTGTGATGATGATTATTATTATCGGACCCTACTAGTTCTCTCTGAACATCTGTTAAAATCTCCACCCCTCATAGCCTGGTTCCTCTCTAGGTTTCTTCCTAGGTTCCGGCCTTTCTAGGGAATTTTTCCTAGCCACCGTGTTTCTACACCTGCATTTCTTGCCGTTTGGGGTTTTAGGCTGGGTTTCTGTACACCACTTTGTGACATCGGGCTGATGTAAGAAGGGCTTTATAAATACATTTGATTGATATAAGCAGAACTCAATATAATTCAAATGCAAAATTGTTCCTCCTCACCGATTTCAACTGCCCCCTTAGTCACTTTATCCTGGCGCCGGTTCTGTCTGGTTGGTTTGGTAATTAATATTGACCGAATTAGTCATTTCTACCCTCTTTGCATCAAATATGCATGCTGCTGAGACAAGTTCAATTTTAAACATTCATGGTTAGTGCGTCAAACAACGACGTGAAAAAAGTCAAGGGGGTCTCTACTAGAGGTCGACCGATTATGATTTTTCAACGCCGATACCGATTATGGGAGGACCAAAAAAGCCGATACCAATTAATCGGACGATTTTAAAAAATGTATTACAACAATATTGAATGAACACTTATTTTAACTTAATATATACATCAATAAAATCAATTTAGCCTCAAATAAATAATGAAACATGTTCAATTTGGTTTAAATAATGCAAATACAAAGTGTTGGAGAAGTAAAAGTGCAATATGTACCATGTAAGAAAGCAAACGTTTAAGTTCCTTGCTCAGAACATGAGAACATATGAAAGCTGGTGGTTCCTTTTAACATGAGTCTTAAAAATTCCCAGGTAAGAAGTTTTAGGTTGTAGTTATTTTTGGAATTATAGGACTATTTCCCTCTATACCATTTGTATTTCATTAACCTTTGACTATTTGATGTTCTTATAGGCACTTTAGTATTGCCAGTGTAACAGTACAGCATTCCGTACCTCTCCTCGCTCCTCCCTGGGCTCGAACCAGGAACACAACGACAATTTTTAATGTTTACGCGCCTGCTTCTGCCTACCACCGCTCAGTCAGATACTTGTATGCTCAGTCAGATTATATGCAACGCAGGACATGCTAGATAATATCTAGTAATATCATCAACCATGTGTAGTTAACTAGTGATTATGATTGACTGATTGTTTTTTTATAAGATAAGTTTAATACTTGCTAGCAACTTACCTTGGCTTACTGCATTCGCATAACAGGCAGTTAGTCTTCTTGTGGAGTGCACAAGGACTAGATAACTGTAAGGTTGCAAGATTGGAACCCCCGAGCTGACAAGCTTGAAAATCTGTAGTTCTGCCCCTGAACGAGGCTGTTAACCCACCGTTCCTAGGCCGTCATTGAAAATAAGAATGTGTTCTTAACTGACTTACCTAGTTAAATAAAGATTAAATAAAAGGTGTAAAAAAATATATAAAAAAATAGGCAAAATCGGTGTCCAAAAATGCCGATTTCCGATTGTTATGAAAACCTGAAATTGGCCCTAATTCATCGGCCATTCCGATTAATCGGTCGACCTCTAGTCTGTACTGTACCTACCTTTTCCAGTTCTCTGGGAATGCGCATGCATGTGTACACTCGCTCTCTGCGCTCTGTGTATTTTGCTTCGTTGTGCTCCAGGAAGTAGCCCCGGGTCAGCTCAGCACACATGAAGCGAGCCAGCGACGGATCTGGAATAACATTATGACAACACTTAGCGCTGTGTTTACAACAGGGCTATTGTCTCTCCAGTTTACATTACTGTATTTTGGTAAGACAGCTGTGTGTACGCATGGTTATCAACATAATGGCCAAAATACACAGTACCAGTCAAAAGTTTGGACACACCTACTCATTCAAGGGTTTTTCTTTATTTGTACTATTTTCTACATTGTCACATATTAGTGAAGACATCAAAACTATGAAATGACACATATGGAATCATGTAGTAACCAAAATATATTTTAGATTCTTCAAAAATAGACACCCTTTGCCTTGATGACAGCTTTGCACTCTTGGCCTTCCTCAACCAGCTTCACCTGGAATGCTATTTCAACAGTCTTGAAGGAGTTCCCACATATGCTGAGCACTTGTTGGCTGCTTTTCCTTCACTCTGCAGTCCAACTCATCTCAGTTGGGTTGAGGTCGGGTGATTGTGGAGGCCAGGTCACCTGTTGCGGCACTCCATCACTCTCCTTCTTGGTTAAATTGGTGTGTTTTGGGTCATTGTCCTGTTGAAAAACAAATGATAGTCCCACTATGCAAAAACCAGATGGGATGGCGTATCGCTGCAGAATGTTGTGGTAGCCATGCTGGTTAAGTCTGCCTTGAATTCTAAATAAATCACAGTGTCACCAGAAAAGGACCCCGCCACTATCACACCTCCTCCTCCATGCTTCATGGTTCATGGTAGAAACCACACATGCGGAGATCATCCAATCACATACTCTCTGTCTGACAAAAACGTGGAGGTTGGAACCAAAAATCTCACATTTGGACTTCAGACCAAAGGACAGATTCCCACCAGTCTATTGTCCATTGCTTGTGTTTCTTGGCCCATGCAAGTCTCTTCTTATTTGTGTCCTTTAGTAGTGGTTTATTTGATACACGCAGTCTCGTCTGAACAGTTGATGTTGAGATGTCTCTGTTACTTGAACTCTGTGAAGCATTTATTTCTGAGACTGGTAACTCGAATTAACTTATCCTCTGCAGCAGAAGTAACTCTGGGTCTTCCTTTCCTGTAGCGGTCCTCATGAGAGCCAGTTTCATTATAGCGCTTGATGGTTTTTGCGACTGCGCTTAAAAGAAATGTTCAAAGTTCGGATTGACTGACCTTCATATCTTAAAGTAATGATGGACTGTCTTTTCTCTTTGCTTATTTTGGCTGTTCTTGCCATAATATGGACTTGGTCTTTTACTAAATTGGGTATACAAATCTTTTGTATACCACCCCTACATTGTCACAACACAACTGATTGGCTCAAACGCATTAAGAAGGAAATACATTCCACAAATTAACTTAACAAGGCACACCTGTTTATTGAATGCATTCCAGGTGACTACCTCAAGAAGCTGGTTGAGAGAATGCCAAGAGTGTGCAAAGCTGATTGTTTAACACTTTTTTGCCTACTACATTCTTTCATATGTTATTTCATAGTTTTGATATCTTCACTATTATTCTATAATGCGGAAAATAGTAAAAATAAAGATTAATCCTGGAATGAGTAGGTTAGGAAGTTATGAAGTAAAGTACACAACCGACTGATATGCTGCACTTTTAAATAACAGCATAATTTATCAATAATTCGAAACTGTTCAAAGGTGCTGAGGACTTGACCCCGAAATGAACATACTGTCTTGAAATATTTTCTAGTCGGTTTGAAATCAAATTTTTTGTTATATATATATATATTTGACAGGTTCTCATAATTTCCAACATAAATAACTGTCCATTTTGACTGTTAGTGCGATGATGACTTTTTCTCTTCTTTAACACACATTGGCATAACAGGTAACGTTAGCATTAACATTAAACCGTGCTAAGCAAATAGCATAGCTAACTAATGCTACTGCAGTTCACTGTTGCCCCCTCCACGTAGTCTAGACGTCTCTTGCTTTAGCTAGGTGCAGTTCGTGATAATCACGTGTCCGCAAATTACCGGGAATTAAAACGTGGAAGGAATTAGAAATTAGACACATTTAAAATATATTATCACATACTACTAATACAAAAGGTGAGAAAGACTTACTGAAAGCGATGTATTATTATTATTATTTACTTTTTTACAAACAACTCCCATGACAACACGGTTAAAACTGACAGCTCGCAAATCCAATGACATTAAAACTGACAGCTCGAAAATCCAATGACATGCTTTGGTTGGTTGTGCGTTCAGTCGGGACAGCCCCAATGACTGTGGGCCAGCCCCAAAGATAGCTAAATAATATAACAATTGTTGAGCTTCTATGACGTGTATTTTACAATGATTTTCATGCGATCGTCAGCTTCCAAGGCATTATTTCTAGACATATAGAGAGTTTGGTTTATCAGATAAAATTATCCTTAAAGACACGGTTTAAACCTGCGCGCGAGCCAGGGACACCCACCTGAGTTATCACGTTCACGTTGCTCCCGTCTGACAGCATTTATATCGTAAAAGCCCAATGTTTCCGCCAGATCTGGAGTTTTACCGATTTCCCCTGACCTTGGTATTTCATCCCATGGCCGTTTCTCCATCTTGTCCTTATTTTCGGTTTCTTTTTCAGCAGACGGCACAGTCCCCAACAAGTCCGCCATCTTCAATTTGCAGCCGCGTTGATAGTAACGTTCATGGACCAACCATAGAGATAGATAGAGGACTCAACTTTATACATGTGCCTTTAAAGCGTTTGTGACAGCATGGGCAGCGCCACTGAGGCTACAACCCATATTGATCCCCACCAAATCAGCGAGTTGACTACTTTAAAATGATGGAAGCCCTCAATGGCGCTGCCAATGCAACAATAGCCCTTTAGCCACTAGAGGTCTCTATCCTTCTCTATGGGACCAACACAACTGTCATCATATTGTCGCCAAGGAGTTGATACTTAAAATAGGCATACACTACATACACTGCTCGTCGAACATCTCATTCCAAAATCATGGGCATTAATATGAAGTTGGTCCCCCCCTTTGCTGCTATAACAGCCTACACTCTTCTGGGAAGGCTATCCACTAGATGTTGGAACATTGATGCAGGGACTTCCATTCAGCCACAAGAGCATTAGTGATGTTGGGCGAATAGGCCTGGCTCATAGTCAGCGTTCCAATTCACCCCAAAGGTGTTCAATGGAGTTAAGGTCAGTGCTCTATGTAGGCCAGTCAAGTTCTTCAACACCGAACTCGATAAACCATTTCTCTACGGACCTCGCTTTGTGCACATGGTCATTGGTCATTTTACCTTTACCTCCCTTCTCACCTAATTTGCTCACATTGTATATAGACTTGTTTATACTGAATTATTGACTGTATGTTTGTTTTACTCCATGTGTAACTCTGTGTCGTTGTATCTGTCAAACTGCTTTGCTTTATCTTGGCCAGGTCGCAATTGTACATGAGAACTTGTTCTCAACTTGCCTACCTGGTTAAATAAAGGTGAAAATAAATAAATAAATAAATAATAATTGTCATGCTGAAACAGGAAAGGGCCTTCCCCAAACGGTTGCCACAACGTTTGAAGCACAGAATCATCTAGAATGTGATTGTATGCTATAGTGTTAAGATCTCTCTTCACTGGATCTAAGGGGCTTAGCCGGAACCATGACAAACTGCCCGAGATCATTACTCCTCCACCACCAAACTTTCCAGTTGGCACTATGTATTCAGGCAGGTAGCGTTCTCCTGGCATCTGCCAAAACCATAGTCGTCCTGCCAGATGGTGTGCGTGATTCATCACTCCAGAGAACGCGTTTCCAGAGTCCAATGGCGACGAGCTTTACACCACTCCAGGCGACACTTGGCATTGCTTGTGTGCAGCTGCTCGGCCATGAAAACCCATTTCATGAAGCTCCCGATGAATGTTGCTTGCAGAGGCAGAAGTTGATAGTGAGTGTTGCAAACGAGGACAGACGATTTTTACGCGCTACGCACTTCAGCACTTGGTGGTCTGTGAGCTTGTGTGGCCTACCACTTCGCGGCTGAGCCGTTGTTGCCCCTAGACATTTTCACTTCACAATAACAGCATTTACAGTTGCCCTGGGAAACTCTAGCAGGGCAGATATTTGACTTCTTGGAAAGGTGGCATCCTATGACGGTGCCACGTTGAAAGTCACTGAGCTCTTCAGAAAGGCCATTCTGCTGCTAATGTTTGTCTATGGAGATTGCATGGCTGTGTGCTCGATTTTATACACTTGTCATCAATGGGTGTGGCTGAAAAAGCCGAATCCACTAATTTGAAGGGTGTATCAATGTTGATGAAACAAACATTATCAACACCGATTGTTGACACAACAATCCACAACAGATATGTACACAAGGTATGGGATTTATATTTCATCTGACATTAATTAAATGTCTTGCCTTAGCCAAAAGACTTGTCACACAATCATAGACTTTTGCAAAGAAATAAGGTGATAATTTCAATCAAATGTCAATAATTTCATCCCAATATCCCATCAATGTGAATAATAATAATGTGAATAATACATCAAATATTTGGATGTAATTCATCTAATTGGATATTCAGATGTCCTTTCAATACCGCAAGATGATGTAAAAGATCCATTCAAATATTTCACACTTGATATCCTGCTGCTGCTTCCCTGCCTTTAGTAGCCTGATGCCTGAATGATTCATTGGTGACTAAAATCCTGTTCAAAGAGAAACAATTGGATCTATACATCTTAAACGCGCAATTGGTCTATTGATGAACCTGTTGACCCCCTGACCCTAAATAACGCATCATATTGATCAAGAAACTAAGAAGTGGTGGCTGACATTAGCCAATTTGTCATATTGGGAATACATAAGCACACAGCACAGTTATGCTGTAGTAACATCATTTCAAATTGGCTACCTATTGCTAGACAAGAGGACAGACAGACTCGAATAAAGGTATAGGAAAACAAATTGAGAAACAGACATGCAAGGGCAGTTAATGCACAGTAATCCATACACAATGGCTGCAATAACCCAATCGGACCAATCTGTAAGCACAGTTTATTGGCACACATAATGGCAAAGCATATATACCAGACATCAGATATGACACAAAACATCTCTGCGATATAATGTACAAATTCTGCAGAGTTCTAATAATACCAGGTTCAAACAACATCAGAAATGTGTTAGCTTCCTTACAAATGCACAAATAAATACACAAAGGATCTTATAATAAAGACATCCACAGTTGTCTTCTTGCCATTTTAAAACAAAATCCAACATGAGGAGAGGAATTTAAGGAAGAATAGTCAATTAAAGAACAACTGGTAACACAAAAACAGGGGTTTTCAAACTGCAATTCTGTAGGGCCTTGAGTATGCTGTTATTTTTTTCTGGATTTGTGGCTAATAATGAATGTATTTCTTAATCTCTACATTGAATAAATTGAGAACATTTTCAAATGTTAACAATTTTAAACATTGCTTAAACATTATAATTTAATATCTGATCTGTGCACTAATTAATTGACTGGATATAAACATGTCAAAATGATCAATGAGCTTCTTATAGCTGCAAAAATCTGTCGGACAAGACAACAGAATCCGAAAGGCCCCATAGAAATGCAAATAAAAAAAGATAGTGCGAGACAGCTGCCATGTACAAAATGGTTTCAAAATGGTGGCTAATCTTAAATGGATAAAGTTGTATGCCACACCTCTATTTGCAGAGCTACAAACCTTGTAACAGTGTTCTCAAATGGATGAACCCCCCCACCAAAAAATGGCTGACCAACTCAAAAAGGTACATATATCAAACAAAAAAATTAAAATCATGCAGGAAAAAGATTTAAAGGCCCATTGCAGTCAAACATGTGATGTGCCTGAGATGTATATATATTTTCACACTATGAGGTTGGAATAATACTGTGAAATTGACAATATTATGATGTTGCCCTTTTAGTGTAAAAGCTGTTAAAAATTCTTGCTTGAGGAATTGCTTTTTGCTAAGAGGCTAATTTTGTTTCTTTTGACATTTTGTTTTTGTCATTTAAAACAATCACAATGAGGTACTTAATTATTACCCAGAAATGATTTTATATTGAGATGAAAACAACTGCATTATAACTTTAATATCAGTTTGGAATAGGTCAGTCATTAAAGGGAAAGAACCAAGACAAATTCCAAAATAAAAAAAAAAAAAAAAAAATGAATGCATTGGTGTATGTCAGCAACGTTTACATACTGATTGGCAACGTACAAATCTGATTGCAAAGTATTTTGGGGAGAAGCAAAAGAACACCAATAGACTACAAACACGATCGAACAGGTTTGCGGTGAAATAACAATCGGCGATGACTGCTGTAATTCTGGAAAGGAAATCCTGGAACACGCGTATCCCACTTCAAGTTGTCCATAGTGGTGAAACAGAGTCACTTTCCTTTTAATTGGAAATCGGAAAAAACAACAACAACAACAACGTAAACAAACCAACAGCCAAATTAATTTCCAATAAAGATGCAAATTCTCAAGACGACGACGTCTCGGCCGTGGTGGATGCAGTTTGGTGGCTGAGTAAAACCTCGCCGGTTCGTTCTCATTGAGGCTGATGCTCTTAAAAGAGACATTTTGTTTTAGATGTTATGTTTTGACTTCTACTGTCAACTGTCCCAGAGGGGTCGCAACCTGCAGGTCAAAGGTCAAAAGCGCAACACCCACAGAATCCCATTTACAGTTAAAGCTCAAGGACTGAGAAGGTGTCCATGAAGGAGAATTCAGATGAAGACACTGGCCTTGTGTCATTCCCAGAGCAATCCCAACTTCCCTAACACTGGGAATTCCCACCAAATCCAAACAAAGCAATTCTAGGAAAAATGGGAAAAAAGAAAACCCAGTATTGTTTTATGTCATCATTGCAATGCATACAACCTGTATGCATTTAGATGGAAAAGTAGTCTTTATCGTATGGATATTGCTGTGCAATGTCAGTCAGTTCTCTGTCTCAGTCTCGCTTCAGGATGTTACAGTGAAGTCGGAGAAGAAATGTTCTGGTATTTGGTGGAGATGATTGACCATGATGAGTGATAGTGACACCGTTGACCATGACGTGGAAACATTTGCCAACAGGGTTCAATTCAGTACGATTTGAGGTTTTGGAGGGCGCTGCCCTATAAGGCCAAATAGGTACAGTTTTTTAAATAGATATTTTCCCTCTGTGTTTTACTGTGAGGGCAACATGGTGTCATTAGAAACTGTCCAAAATAGTGACATTTAACCATTGGAGTTAAATGTCACCCAATTGTACATATGAGAGTTGGGGCACTGACTGTGCTCTTGGTATCCTTGGTCTCTGTGTGTTTTACTGTGACGACTGCGGCGCTGTGCTCTCGGCCTTGCTGTCCTGGCTGTTGGGCGGCTTGCTGCCCCATGGGCTGTTATTGCCGAGCGCGGGGGAGCCGTTGAAGTCATCCTCGTCGTCCAATCCGTTGGTGGCATCGTACTGCGTGTTCTCCAGACGCGTGATTAGACGCTCGTCCTCGTCCCCGAACTCCCCGCCCATCAGGGTGGGCTCGCCCACCACCATTACATCCTGGAAGACAAATGAGAGAGATCAAAGGTTAATGTCAGATTAAAGGTCAGACATTTTAAGATACACATTGTTGCATGTGTGAGACGTATTGAATTCTGAGAGATGATATGTGATACATATATATATTGATTATACTATATTGATCATGTACATTTTATGGTGTGATCTGCATGTTATACTAACTCTAAATCTTTGTCACAAATCATGTCGATAACTACATGAAATGTACAGGTAACTGCCAAAATAAAGGAAACACCAACATAAAGTGTCTTAATAAGGCTTTGAGCCACCACGAGCCAGAACAGCTTCAATGCACCTTGGCATAGATTCTACAAATGTCTGGAACTCTAAATCAAATCAAATTGTATTGGTCACATACACATGGTTAGCAGATTTGAATGCGAGTGTAGCGAAATACTTGTGCTACTAGTTCTGACAGTGCAGTAATATCTAACAAGTAATCCAACAATTCCCCAACAACTATATAATACACACAAATCTAAAGGGATGAATGAGAATATGTACATCTAAGTATATGGATGAGCGATGGCTGAGCGGCATTGGTAAGGTGCAAAAGATGGTATAAAATACAGAAGTCGGAAGTTTACATACACCTTAGCCAAATACATTTGAGATCAGTTTTTCACAATTGCTGACATTTAATCCTCATAACAATTCCCTGTTTTAAGATAGTTAGGATCACCACTTTATTTTAAGAATGTGAAATGTCAGAATAATAGTAGAGAGAATGATTTATTTCAGATTTTATTTCTTTCATCACATTCCCAGTCGGTCAGAAGTTTACATACACTCAATTAGTATTTGGTAGAATTGCCTTGAAATGGTTTAACTTGGGTCAAACGTTTCGGGTAGCCTTCCACAACCTTCCTACAATAAGTTTCGTGAATTTTGGCACATTCCTCCTAACAGAGCTTGTGTAACTGAATCAAGTTTGTGGGCCTCCTTGCTCGCACACACTTTTTCAGTTCTGCCCACACATTTTCTGTAAGATTAAGGACAGGGCTTTGTGATGGCCACTCCAATACCTTGACTATGTTAAGCCATATTGCCACAACTTTGGAAGTATGCTTGGGGTCATTGTCCATTTGGAAGACCCATTTGTGACCAAGCTTTAACTTCCTGACTGATGTCTTGAGATGTTGCTTCAATATATCCACGTAATTTCCCTTCCACATGATGCCATCTATTTTGTGAAGTGCACCAGTCCCTTCTGCAGCAAAGCACCCCTACAACATGATGCTGCCACCCCCGTGCTTCACGGATGGGATGGTGTTCTTCGGCTTGCAAGCCTCCCCCTTTTTCCTCCAAACATAACGATGGTCATTAAGGACAAACAGTTATATTTTGTTTCATCAAACCAGAGTACATTTCTCCAAAAAGTACAATCTTTGTCCCCATGTGCAGTTGCAAAACGTAGTCTGGCTTTTCTATGGCGGTTTTGGCTTCTTCCTTGCTGACCGGCCTTTCAGGTTATGTCGATATTGGACTCGTTTTACTGTGGATATCGATACTTTTGTACCTGTTTCCTCCAGCATCTTCACAAGGTCCTTCGCTGTTGTTCTGGGATTGATTTTCACTTTTTGCAGCAAAGTATGTTCATCTCTAGGAGACAGAACGCGTCTCCTTCCTGAGCGGTATGACAGCTGCATGGTCCCATGGTGTTTATACTTGCGTACTATTGTTTGTACAGATGAACGTGGTACCTTCAGGCATTTGGAAATTGGTCCCAAGAATGAACCGGACTTGTGGAGGTCTACAATTGTCTTTCTGAAGTCTTGGCTGATTTCTTTTGATTTTCCTGTGATGTCAAGCAAAGAGGCACTGAGTTTGAAGGTAGGCCTTGAAATACATCCACAGGTACACCTCCAATTGACTCAAATTATGTCAATTAGCCTATCAGAAGCTTCTAAAGCCATAACATAATTTTCTGGAATTTTCCAAGCTGTTTAAAGGCACAGTCAACTTTGTGTATGTAAACTTCTGACCCACTGGAATTGTGATACAGTGAATTATAAGTGAAATAATCTGTCTGTAAACAATTGTTGGAAAAATCGACTAGTAGATGTCCTAACTGACTTGCCAAAATTTGTGGAGTGGTTGAGTGGTTGAAAAACAAGTTTTAATGACTCCAACCTAAGTGTATGTCAACTTCCGACTTCAACTGTACATGTGATATGAGTAATGTAAGATATGTTAACGTTATTAAAGTGGCATTATTTAAAGTGGCTAGTGATCCATTTATTAAAGTGGATAATTATTGGGTCTCAATGTAGGCAGCAGCCTCTCTGAGTTAGTGATTGATGTTAAGCAGTGTGATGGCCTTGAGATAGAAGCTGTTTTTCAATCTCTCGGTCCCAGCTTTGATGCACCTGTACTGGCCTCGCCTTCTGGATGGTAGTAGTGTGAACAAGCAGTGGCTCGGGTGGTTGTTGTCCTTGATGATCTTTTTGGCCTTCCTGTGACATCGGGTGCTGTAGGTGTCATGGAGGGCAGATAGTTTGCCTCCGGTAATGCGTTGCGCACCACCCTCTGGAGAGCCTTGCGGTTGAGGGCAGTGCAGTTGCCATACCAGGCTGTGATGCAGCCCGACAGGATGCTCTCGATTGTGCATCTGTAAAAGTTTGTCAGGGTTTTGTTGCGTCTTCACCACACTGTCTGTGTGGGTGGACCATTTCAGTTTGTCTGTGATGTGTACGCTGAGGAACTTAAAACTTTCCACCTTCTCCACTGCTGTCCCTTCAATGTGGATAGGGGGGTGCTCCCTCTGCTGTTTCTGAAGTCCACGATCATCTTCTTTGTTTTGTTGACGTTGAGTGAGAGGTTGTTTTCCTGACACCACACTCCGACTGCCCTCACCTCCTTCCTGTAGGCTGTCTTGCCATTGTTTGTAATCAAGCCCACAACTGTTGTGTCATCTGCAAACTTGATGATTGAGTTGGAGGCGTGCATGGCCACGCAGTTGTGGGTGAACAGGGAGCACAGGAGAGGGCTGAGCACGCACCCTTGTGGGGCCCCAGTGTTGAGGGTCAGCGAAGTGGAGATGTTGTTTCCTACCTTCACTGCCTGGGGGCGGCCTGTCAGAAAGTCCAGGACACAATTGCACATGACGGGGTTGAGACCCAGGGCCCCCAGCTTGATGATGAGCTTGGAGGGTGCTATGGTGTTGAATGCTGAGCTGTAGTCAATGAACAGCATTCTTACATAGGTATTATTTTTGTCCAGATGGGGATGGGGAAGTGTGCAGTATGATGGCGATTGTGTCATCAGTGGACCTGCTGGGGCAGTATGCAAACTGAAGTGGGTCTAGGGAGGCCGGTAAGGTGGAGGTGATATGATCCTTGACTAGTCTCTCAAAGCACTTCATGATGACAGAAGTGAGTGCTCTTGGGTACAGGAACAATGGTGGCCATCTTGAAGCATGTGGGGACAACAGACTGGTATAGGGAGTGATTGAATATGTCCGTAAACACACCAGCCAGCTGGTCTGCTCATGTCCTTGTTAGCGAGCCGTGGCGGTGGCACTGTATTATCCTCAAAGCGGGCAAAGAGTCTGGAAGCGTGACGTGGCTGGTTTTCTTTTTGTAGTCTGTGATTTCCTGTAAAACCTGCCACATGTCTCGTGTCTGAACCTTTGAATTACGACTGCCCCTGTACCGGCATTTTGCTTGTTTGATTGCCTTGCGGAGAGAATAACTATAATAACTATAACTATTATATTCAGACATATTTACAGACCTCTTTCCATGGTTTAATGCGGTGGTTCGCACTTTCAGTTTTGCACGAATGCCTCCATCCATCCACGGTTTCTGGTTAATGTAGGTTTTAGTCAGAGTGGGTACAACATCTCCAATGCGCTTCTTTATAAACTCACTCACCGTGACAGCGTATAGGTCGTTGGAACATATTCAGAGACTGTAGAAGCAAGATGGCGTCATGGTCGGATTTGCCAAAGGAGGGCGGGGGAGTTTGCATTGTTGTTGTTTGCATCACGGAAGTAGTGGTGGTCGAGAGTATTACCCCTGCGCATAGTGAATTCAATATGCTGATAGAATTTAGGTAGCTTTGTTCTCAAATTTGCTTTGTTAAAAACCCCAGCTACATTAAATGTATCCTCAGGATATAGGATTTCCAATTTACATAGAGTCCAGTGAAGTTCCTTGAGGGCCGTCTTGGTGTCTGCTTGAAGGGGAATGTACACAGCTGTGACTATAACTGACGAGAATTGTCTTGGTAGGTAAAATGGCCGACATTTGATTGTAAGGAATTCTAGTTCGGGTGAGCAGGACTTGAGTTCCTGTATGTTGTTATGATTACACCATGAGTCGTTAATCATAAAGCATACACCCACGCCCTTCCTCTTCCCAGAGAGGTGTTTATCTCTGTTGGCGCGATTCATGGAGAAGCCCGATGGCTGAACCGATGGCTGAACTGTGGGCCGTTGTTTTGGGTCAGCTACTGGGATTAGATCCATTGTCCTGGGTGGTGGTCTGAAGAGAGGATCCGCTTCGGGAAAGTCGTATTCCTGGTCGTAATGTTGGTAAGTTGATGTTGTTCTTATATACAATATTTCTTCCTGGCTGTAAGACTTAAGATTTCCTGGGGTAGCAATGTAAGAAATAATACATTAAAAAAACAAAATACTGCATAGTTTCCTAAGAACTCGAAGCGAGGTGACCATCTCTGTCAGTGCCATTTTGCATCTTCTATTGGTGTCATGTTTGTCATTTATTATCATGTCTTGTCCCTGTGCTCCCCATTCTGTTCGTTTCCCTCTGCTGGTCTTATTGGGTTCTTTCCCTCTTTCTATCCCTCTCTCTCCCCCTCCCCCTCTCACTCTCTCGCTCTCTCTTCTCTCTATCGTTCCGTTCCTGCTCCCAGCTGTTCCTATTCCCCTAATCATCATTTAGTCTTCCCACACCTGTTCCCGATCCTTTCCCCTGATTAGAGTCCCTATTTATTCCTTTGTGTTCCGTTCCTGTCCCGTCGGTTCCTTGTTTAGTATTCACCGTGCTGTGATTGTGTTTCGCCCTGTCCTGTCGTGTTTTCTGCCTTCATCAGATGCTGCGTGTGAGCAGGTGTCTCTGTCAACTACGGCCTGCGCCTACCCGAAGCGACCTGCAGTCTGTGGCCGCTTCTCTTGTTATTCCCCTCTACAGACTAGAGGATTTCTGTTATTCCCTGTTTGGACTTGAATAAACTCTGTTTCTGTTAAGTCGCTTTTGGGTCCTCTATCACCAGCATGACAGAAGGAACCGACCAAGGAATGGACCCAGCGACTTCAGACGCTCGTTACACTGCCGTCAAGATCCAAGGAGCCATGCTCGGCAGACACGAGCAGGAATTGTCTGCTGCTCGCCATGCCGTGGAGAACCTGGCCGCTCAGGTTTCCGACCTCTCTGGACAGTTCCAGAGTCTACGTCTCGTGCCACCTGTTACTTCCTGGCCTGCCAAGCCTCCAGAACCTAGGGTTAATAACCCACCTTGCTACTCCGGGCAGCCCACTGAGTGCCGCTCCTTTCTCACGCAGTGTGAGATTGTGTTCTCTCTCCAACCCAACACATACTCTAGAGAGAGCTCGGGTTGCTTACGTCATTTCACTCCTTACTGGCCGGGCTCGAGAATGGGGCACAGCTATCTGGGAGGCAAGGGCTGATTGCTCTAACAAGTTCCAGAACTTTAAAGAGGAGATGATTCGGGTTTTTGACCGTTCAGTTTTTGGTAGGGAGGCTTCTAGGGCCCTGGCTTCCTTATGCCAAGGTGAACGGTCCATAACGGATTATTCTATTGAGTTTCGCACTCTTGCTGCCTCTAGTGAGTGGAACGAGCCGGCGCTGCTCGCTCGTTTTCTGGAGGGACTCCACGCAGTGGTTAAGGATGAGATTCTCTCCCGGGAGGTTCCTTCAGATGTGGACTCTTTGATTGCTCTCGCCATCCGCATAGAACGACGGGTAGATCTTCGTCACCGGGCTCGTGGAAGAGAGCTCGCATCAACGGTGTTTCCCTGCTCCGCATCGCAACCATCTTCCTCCTCTGGCTTTGAGACTGAGCCCATGCAGCTGGGAGGGATTCGCATCTCGACTAAGGAGAGGGAACGGAGGATCACCAACCGCCTGTGCCTCTATTGCGGAGTTGCTGGACATTTTGTTAATTCATGTCCAGTAAGAGGCCAGAGCCCATCAGTAAGCGGAGGGCTACTGGTGAGCGCTACTACTCAGGTCTCTTCATCTAGATCTTGTACTACTATGTCGGTCCATCTACGCTGGACCGGTTCGGGTGCTACATGCAGTGCCTTGATTGACTCTGGGGCTGAGGGTTGTTTCATGGACGAAGCATGGGTTCGGAAACATAACATTCCTTTCAGACCGTTAGACAAGCCTACGCCCATGTTTGCCTTAGATGGTAGTCATCTTCCCAGTATCAAATTTGAGACACTACCTTTAACTCTCACAGTATCTGGTAACCACAGTGAGACTATTTCTTTTTGATTTTCCGTTCACCGTTTACACCTGTTGTTTTGGGTCATCCCTGGCTAGTATGTCATAATCCTTCTATTAATTGGTCTAGTAATTCTATCCTATCCTGGAACGTTTCTTGTCATGTGAAGTGTTTAATGTCTGCCATCCCTCCCGTTTCTTCTGTCCCTACTTCTCAGGAGGAACCTGGCGATTTGACAGGAGTGCCGGAGGAATATCATGATCTGCGCACGGTCTTCAGTCGGTCCCGATCCCTTCCTCCTCACCGGTCGTATGATTGTAGTATTGATCTCCTTCCGGGGACCACTCCTCCTCGAGGTAGACTATACTCTCTGTCGGCTCCCGAACGTAAGGCTCTCGAGGATTATTTGTCTGTGTCTCTTGACGCCGGTACCATAGTGCCTTCTTCTTCTCCGGCCGGGGCGGGGTTCTTTTTGTTAAGAAGAAGGACGGTACTCTGCGCCCCTGCGTGGATTATCGAGGGCTGAATGACATAACGGTTAAGAATCGTTATCCGCTTCCCCTTATGTCATCAGCCTTCGAGATTCTGCAGGGAGCCAGGTGCTTTACTAAGTTGGACCTTCGTAACGCTTACCATCTCGTGCGCATCAGAGAGGGGGACGAGTGGAAAACGGCGTTTAACACTCCGTTAGGGCATTTTGAGTACCGGGTTCTGCCGTTCGGTCTCGCCAATGCGCCAGCCGTTTTTCAGGCATTAGTTAATGATGTTCTGAGAGACATGCTGAACATCTTTGTTTTTGTCTATCTTGACGATATCCTGATTTTTTCTCCGTCACTCGAGATTCATGTTCAGCACGTTCGACGTGTTCTACAGCGCCTTTTAGAGAATTGTCTCTACGTAAAGGCTGAGAAGTGCTCTTTTCATGTCTCCTCCGTTACTTTTCTCGGTTCCGTTATTTCCGCTGAAGGCATTCAGATGGATTCCGCTAAGGTCCAAGCTGTCAGTGATTGGCCCGTTCCAAGGTCACGTGTCGAGTTGCAGCGCTTTTTAGGTTTCGCTAATTTCTATCGGGTTTCATTCATAATTTCGGTCAAGTTGCTGCTCCTCTCACAGCTCTTACTTCTGTCAAGACGTGTTTTAAGTGGTCCGGTTCCGCCCAGGGAGCTTTTGATCTTCTAAAAGAACGTTTTACGTCCGCTCCTATCCTCGTTACTCCTGACGTCACTAGACAATTCATTGTCGAGGTTGACGCTTCAGAGGTAGGCGTGGGAGCCATTCTATCCCAGCGCTTCCAGTCTGACGATAAGGTTCATCCTTGCGCTTATTTTTCTCATCGCCTATCGCCATCTGAGCGCAACTATGATGTGGGTAACCGTGAACTGCTCGCCATCCGCTTAGCCCTAGGCGAATGGCGACAGTGGTTGGAGGGGGCGACCGTTCCTTTGTCGTTTGGACAGACCATAAGAACCTTGAGTACATCCGTTCTGCCAAACGACTTAATGCCCGTCAAGCTCGTTGGGCGTTGTTTTTCGCTCGTTTCGAGTTTGTGATTTCTTACCGTCCGGGTAGCAAGAACACCAAGCCTGATGCCTTATCCCGTCTGTTTAGTTCTTCTGTGGCTTCTACTGATCCCGAGGGGATTCTTCCTTATGGGCGTGTTGTCGGGTTAACAGTCTGGGGAATTGAAAGACAGGTTAAGCAAGCACTCACGCACACTGCGTCGCCGCGCGCTTGTCCTAGTAACCTCCTTTTCGTTCCTGTTTCCACTCGTCTGGCTGTTCTTCAGTGGGCTCACTCTGCCAAGTTAGCTGGTCATCCCGGTGTTCGAGGCACTCTTGCGTCTATTCGCCAGCGCTTTTGGTGGCCGACTCAGGAGCGTGACACGCGCCGTTTCGTGGCTGCTTGTTCGGACTGCGCGCAGACTAAGTCGGGTAACTCTCCTCCTGCCGGTCGTCTCAGACCGCTCCCCATTCCTTCTCGACCATGGTCTCACATCGCCTTAGGCTTCACTACCGGTCTGCCTTTGTCTGCGGGGAAGACTGTGAGAGCCGCCAATAAACGCAGGATTAAGAGTCCAAGGTATTGTTGCGGCCAGAGAGTGTGGCTTTCCACTCGCAACCTTCCTCTTACGACAGCTTCTCGTAAGTTGACTCCGCGGTTCATTGGTCCGTTCCGTGTCTCCCAGGTCGTCAATCCTGTCGCTGTGCGACTGCTTCTTCCGCGACATCTTCGTCGCGTCCATCCTGTCTTCCATGTCTCCTGTGTTAAGCCCTTTCTTCGCACCCCCGTTCGTCTTCCCTCCCCCCTCCCGTCCTTGTCGAGAGCGCACCTATTTACAAGGTACATAAGATCATGGACATGCGTTCTTTGGGACGGGGTCACCAATACTTAGTGGATTGGGAGGGTTACGGTCCTGAGGAGAGGAGTTGGGTTCCGTCTCGGGAGTGCTGGACCGTTAACTCATCGATGATTTCCTCCGTTGCCGCCAGGATTCCTCCTCGAGTGCGCCAGGAGGCGCTCGGTGAGTGGGGGGTACTGTCATGTTTGTCATTTATTATCATGTCTTGTCCCTGTGCTCCCCATTCTGTTCGTTTCCCTCTGCTGGTCTTATTGGGTTCTTTCCCTCTTTCTATCCCTCTCTCTCCCCCTCCCCTCTCACTCTCTCGCTCTCTCTTCTCTCTATCGTTCCGTTCCTGCTCCCAGCTGTTCCTATTCCCCTAATCATCATTTAGTCTTCCCACACCTGTTCCCGATCCTTTCCCCTGATTAGAGTCTCTATTTATTCCTTTGTGTTCCGTTCCTGTCCCGTCGGTTCCTTGTTTAGTATTCACCGTGCTGTGATTGTGTTTCGCCCTGTCCTGTCGTGTTTTCTGCCTTCATCAGATGCTGCGTGTGAGCAGGTGTCTCTGTCAACTACGGCCTGCGCCTACCCGAAGCGACCTGCAGTCTGTGGCCGCTTCTCTTGTTATTCCCCTCTACAGACTAGAGGATTTCTGTTATTCCCTGTTTGGACTTGAATAAACTCTGTTTCTGTTAAGTCGCTTTTGGGTCCTCTATCACCAGCATGACAATTGGGGGGATGCAACATCCTTCTTCCACAAGAAATGTCATCATTTGGTGTTTTGTTGATGTTGCTGGAAAACGCTGTCTTAGGCGAGACTCCAGAATCTCCCATAAGTGTTCAATTGGGTCGAGATCTGTTTAAAAAAAATATATACATATTTTTATTTCACCTTTATTTAACCAGGTAGGCTAGTTGAGAACAAGTTCTCATTTGCAACTGCGACCTGGCCAAGATAAAGCATAGCAGTGTGAACAGACAACACAGAGTTACACATGGAGTAAACAATTAACAAGTCAATAACACAGTAGGGGAAAAAAAGGGGAGTCTATATACATTGTGTGCAAAAGGCATGAGGAGGTAGGCGAATAATTACAAATTTGCAGATTAACACTGGAGTGATAAATGATCAGATGGTCATGTACAGGTAGAGATATTGGTGTGCAAAAGGGCAGAAAAGTAAATAAATAAAAACAGTATGGGGATGAGGTAGGTAAAAATGGGTGGGCTATTTACCAATAGACTATGTACAGCTGCAGCGATCGGTTAGCTGCTCAGATAGCAGATGTTTGAAGTTGTTGAGGGAGATAAAAGTCTCCAACTTCAACGATTTTTGCAATTCGTTCCAATCACAGGCAGCAGAAAACTGGAACGAAAGGCGGCCAAATGAGGTGTTGGCTTTAGGGATGATCAGTGAGATACACCTGCTGGAGCGCGTGCTACAGATGGGTGTTGCCATCGTGACCAGTGAACTGAGATAAGGCGGAGCTTTACCTAGCATGGACTTGTAGATGACCTGGAGCCAGTGGGTCTGGCAACGAATATGTAGTGAGGGCCAGCCGACTAGAGCATACAAGTCGCAGTGGTGGGTGGTATAAGGTGCTTTAGTGACAAAACGGATGGCACTGTGATAAACTGCATCCAGTTTGCTGAGTAGAGTGTTGAAAGAAATTTTGTAGATGACATCGCCGAAGTCGAGGATCGGTAGGATAGTCAGTTTTACTAGGGTAAGTTTGGCGGCGTGAGTGAAGGAGGCTTTGTTGCGGAATAGAAAGCCGACTCTTGATTTGATTTTCGATTGGAGATGTTTGATATGAGTCTGGAAGGAGAGTTTACAGTCTAGCCAGACATCTAGGTACTTATAGATGTCCACATATTCATCCATCCAGGGTGGTGATGCTGGTCAGGCGTGCAGGCAGCGAACGGTTGAAAAGCATGCATTTGGTTTTACTAGTGTTTAAGAGCAGTTGGAGGCCACGGAAGGAGTGTTGTATGGCATTGAAGCTCGTTTGGAGGTTAGATAGCACAGTGTCCAAGGACGGGCCGGAAGTATATAGAATGGTGTCGTCTGCGTAGAGGTGGATCAGGGAATCGCCCGCAGCAAGAGCAACATCATTGATATATACAGAGAAAAGAGTCGGCCCGAGGATTGAACCCTGTGGCACCCCCTGTAGAGACTGCCAGAGGACCGGACATCATGCCCTCCGATTTGACACACTGAACTCTGTCTGCAAAGTAATTGGTGAACCAGGCAAGGCAGTCATCCGAAAAACCGAGGCTACTGAGTCTGCCGATAAGAATATGGTGATTGACAGAGTCGAAAGCCTAGGCAAGGTCGATGAAGACGGCTGCACAGTACTGTCTTTTATCGATGGCAGTTATGATATTGTTTAGTACCTTGAGCGTGGCTGAGGTGCACCCGTGACCGGCTCGGAAACCAGATTGCACAGTGGAGAAGGTACGGTGGGATTCGAGATGGTCAGTGACCTGTTTGTTGACTTGGCTTTCGAAGACCTTAGATAGGCAGGGCAAGATGGATATAGGTCTGTAACAGTTTGGGTCCAGGGTGTCTCCCCCTTTGAAGAGGGGGATGACTGTGGCAGCTTTCCAATCCTTGGGGATCTCAGACGATATGAAAGAGTGTCATGTTTTGTCTTATATTGTCTTGTCATTTTGCTTTTCCTTCTGTTCGTTTTCCCCCTGCTGGTCTTTTTAGGTTCGTTCCCCTTTTTCTCTCTCCCTCCCTCTCTCTCTTCTCTCTGTCGTTCCGTTCCTGCTCCCAGCTGTTCCTATTCCCCTAATCAATCATTTAGTCTTCCCACACCTGTTCCCTATCTTTTCCCCTGATTAGAGTCCCTATTTCTCCCCTTGTTTTCCGTTTCTGCCCTGTCGGATCCTTGTATATTGTTCACCGTGCTGTGTCTTTGTATCGCCCTGTCGTGTCGTGTTTCCCTCAGATGCTGCGTGGTGAGCAGGTGTCTGAGTCTGCTACGGTCAAGTGCCTTCCCGAGGCAACCTGCAGTTTATTATCGAGTCTCCAGTCAGTTCTCGTGATTACGAGTGAAATTGTTTTTATGCTTTATTTTCCGCTCCGAATTGTCTAGGAGTATTGCTATTTCCTTAAACTGGATTAAAGACTCTGTTTTCGCCAAGTCGCTTTTGGGTCCTCATTCACCCGCATAACAGAAGGATCCGACCAAAGAATGGACCCAGCGACTACAGACGCTCGTAACACTGCCGTCGAGATCCAAGGAGCCATGCTCGGCAGACACGAGCAGGAATTGTCTGCTGCTCGTCATGCCATGGAGAACCTGGCCGCTCAGGTTTCCGACCTCTCTGGACAGTTCCAGAGTCTTCGTCTCGTGCCACCTGTTACTTCCTGGTCTGCCGAGCCTCCGGAACCTAGGGTTAATAACCCACCTTGCTACTCCGGGCAGCCCAAGGAGTGCCGCTCCTTTCTCACCCAGTGTGATATTGTGTTCTCTCTCCAACCCAACACATACTCTAGAGAGAGAGCTCGGGTTGCTTACGTCATTTCACTCCTTACTGGCCGGGCTCGAGAGTGGGGCACAGCTATCTGGGAGGCAAGGGCTGATTGTTCAAACAATTACCAGAACTTTAAAGAGGAGATGATTCGGGTTTTTGACCGTTCAGTTTTTGGTAGGGAGGCTTCTAGGGCCCTGGCTTCCCTATGCCAAGGTGATCGATCCATAACAGACTACTCTATAGAGTTTCGCACTCTTGCTGCCTCTAGTGACTGGAACGAGCCGGCGCTGCTCGCTCGTTTTCTGGAGGGACTCCACGCAGTGGTCAAAGATGAGATTCTCTCCCGGGAGGTTCCTTCCAGTGTGGACTCTTTGATTGCTCTCGCCATCCGCATAGAACGACGGGTAGATCTTCGTCACCAAGCTCGTGGAAGAGAGCTCGCGTCAACGGTGTTTCCCTGCTCCGCATCGCAACCATCTCCCTCCTCTGGCTCAGAGACTGAGCCCATGCAGCTGGGAGGTATTCGCATCTCGACTAAGGAGAGGGAACGGAGGATCACCAACCGCCTGTGCCTCTATTGCGGATTTGATGGACATTTTGTCAATTCATGTCCAGTAAAAGCCAGAGCTCATCAGTAAGCGGAGGGCTACTGGTGAGCGCTACTACTCAGGTCTCTCCATCTAGATCCTGTACTACTATGTCGGTCCATCTACGCTGGACCGGTTCGGGTGCTACATGCAGTGCCTTGATAGACTCTGGGGCTGAGGGTTGTTTCATGGACGAAGCATGGGCTCGGAAGCATGACATTCCTTTCAGACAGTTAGACAAGCCTACGCCCATGTTCGCCTTAGATGGGAGTCATCTTCCCAGTATCAGATTTGAGACACTACCTTTAACCCTCACAGTATCTGGTAACCACAGTGAGACTATTTCTTTTTTGATTTTTCGTTCACCTTTTACACCTGTTGTTTTGGGTCATCCTTGGCTAGTATGTCATAATCCTTCTATTAATTGGTCTAGTAATTCTATCCTATCCTGGAACGTTTCTTGTCATGTGAAGTGTTTAATGTCTGCCATCCCTCCCATTTCTTCTGTCCCCACTTCTCAGGAGGAACCTGGCGATTTGACAGGAGTGCCGGAGGAATATCATGATCTGCGCACGGTCTTCAGTCGGTCCCGAGCCAACTCCCTTCCTCCTCACCGGTCGTATGATTGTAGTATTGATCTCCTTCCGGGGACCACTCCTCCTCGGGGTAGACTATACTCTCTGTCGGCTCCCGAACGTAAGGCTCTCGAGGATTATTTGTCTGTGTCTCTTGACGCCGGTACCATAGTTCCTTCTTCCTCTCCGGCCGGGGCGGGGTTCTTTTTTGTTAAGAAAAAGGACGGTACTCTGCGCCCCTGCGTGGATTATCGAGGGCTGAATGACATAACGGTTAAGAATCGTTATCCGCTTCCCCTTATGTCATCAGCCTTCGAGATTCTGCAGGGAGCCAGGTGCTTTACTAAGTTGGACCTTCGTAACGCTTACCATCTCGTGCGCATCAGAGAGGGGGACGAGTGGAAAACGGCGTTTAACACTCCGTTAGGACATTTTGAGTACCGGGTTCTGCCGTTTGGTCTCGCCAATGCGCCAGCTGTTTTTCAGGCATTAGTTAATGATGTTCTGAGAGACATGCTGAACATCTTTGTTTTTGTCTACCTTGACGATATCCTGATTTTTTCACCGTCACTCGAGATTCATGTTCAGCACGTTCGACGTGTTCTCCAGCGCCTTTTAGAGAATTGTCTCTACGTGAAGGCTGAGAAGTGCTCTTTTCATGTCTCCTCCGTTACTTTTCTCGGTTCCGTTATTTCCGCTGAAGGCATTCAGATGGATTCCGCTAAGGTCCAAGCTGTCAGTGAGTGGCCCGTTCCAAGGTCACGTGTCGAGTTGCAGCGCTTTCTAGGTTTCGCTAATTTCTATCGCCGTTTCATTCGTAATTTCGGTCAAGTTGCTGCCCCTCTCACAGCTCTTACTTCTGTCAAGACGTGTTTTAAGTGGTCCGGTTCCGCCCAGGGAGCTTTTGATCTTCTAAAAGAACGTTTTACGTCCGCTCCTATCCTCGTTACTCCTGACGTCACTAGACAATTCATTGTCGAGGTTGACGCTTCAGAGGTAGGCGTGGGAGCCATTCTATCCCAGCGCTTCCAGTCTGACGATAAGGTTCATCCTTGCGCTTATTTTTCTCATCGCCTGTCGCCATCTGAACGCAACTATGATGTGGGTAACCGCGAACTTAGCCCTAGGCGAATGGCGACAGTGGTTGGAGGGGGCGACCGTTCCTTTTGTCGTTTGGACAGACCATAAGAACCTTGAGTACATCCGTTCTGCCAAACGACTTAATGCTCGTCAAGCTCGTTGGGCGTTATTTTTCGCTCGTTTCGAGTTTGTGATTTCTTATCGTCCGGGTAGCAAGAACACCAAGCCTGATGCCTTATCCCGTCTTTTTAGTTCTTCTGTGGCTTCTACTGATCCCGAGGGGATTCTTCCTTATGGGCGTGTTGTCGGGTTGACAGTCTGGGGAATTGAAAGACAGGTTAAGCAAGCACTCACGCACACTGCGTCGCCGCGCGCTTGTCCTAGTAACCTTCTTTTCGTTCCTGTTTCCACTCGTCTGGCTGTTCTTCAGTGGGCTCACTCTGCCAAGTTAGCTGGTCATCCCGGTGTTCGAGGCACTCTTGCTTCTATTCGCCAGCGCTTTTGGTGGCCGACTCAGGAGCGTGACACGCGCCGTTTCGTGGCTGCTTGTTCGGACTGCGCGCAGACTAAGTCAGGTAACTCTCCTCCTGCCGGTCGTCTCAGACCGCTCCCCATTCCTTCTCGACCATGGTCTCACATCGCCCTAGACTTCATTACCAGTCTGCCTTTGTCTGCGGGGAAGACTGTGATTCTTACGGTTGTCGATAGGTTCTCTAAGGTGGCACATTTCATTCCTCTCGCTAAACTTCCTTCCGCTAAGGAGACGGCACAAATCATCATCGAGAATGTGTTCAGAATTCATGGCCTCCCGTTAGACGCCGTTTCAGACAGAGGTCCGCAATTCACGTCACAGTTTTGGAGGGAGTTCTGTCGTTTGATTGGTGCGTCCGTCAGTCTCTCTTCCGGGTTTCATCCCCAGTCTAACGGTCAAGCAGAGAGGGCCAATCAGACGATTGGTCGCATACTACGCAGCCTTTCTTTCAGAAACCCTGCGTCTTGGGCAGAACAGCTCCCCTGGGCAGAATACGCTCACAACTCGCTTCCTTCGTCTGCTACCGGGTTATCTCCGTTTCAGAGTAGTCTGGGTTACCAGCCTCCTCTGTTCTCATCCCAGCTTGCCGAGTCCAGCGTTCCCTCCGCTCAAGCGTTTGTCCAACGTTGTGAGCGCACCTGGAGGAGGGTGAGGTCTGCACTTTGCCGTTACAGGGCACAGACTGTGAGAGCCGCCAATAAACGTAGGATTAAGAGTCCAAGGTATTGTTGCGGCCAGAGAGTGTGGCTTTCCACTCGCAACCTTCCTCTTACGACAGCTTCTCGTAAGTTGACTCCACGGTTCATTGGTCCGTTCCGTGTCTCCCAGGTCGTCAATCCTGTCGCTGTGCGACTGCTTCTTCCGTGACATCTTCGTCGCGTCCATCCTGTCTTCCATGTCTCCTGTGTCAAGCCCTTTCTTCGCACCCCCGTTCGTCTTCCCTCCCCCCCTCCCGTCCTTGTCGAGAGCGCACCTATTTACAAGGTACGTAGGATCATGGACATGCGTTCTCGGGGACGGGGTCACCAATACTTAGTGGATTGGGAGGGTTACGGTCCTGAGGAGAGGAGTTGGGTTCCGTCTCGGGACGTGCTGGACCGTTCACTTATTGATGATTTCCTCCGTTGCCGCCAGGATTCCTCCTCGAGTGCGCCAGGAGGCGCTCGGTGAGTGGGGGGGTACTGTCATGTTTTGTCTTATATTGTCTTGTCATTTTGCTTTTCCTTCTGTTCGTTTTCCCCCTGCTGGTCTTTTTAGGTTCGTTCCCCTTTTTCTCTCTCCCTCCCTCTCTCTCTTCTCTCTGTCGTTCCGTTCCTGCTCCCAGCTGTTCCTATTCCCCTAATCAATCATTTAGTCTTCCCACACCTGTTCCCTATCTTTTCCCCTGATTATAGTCCCTATTTCTCCCCTTGTTTTCCGTTTCTGCCCTGTCGGATCCTTGTATATTGTTCACCGTGCTGTGTCTTTGTATCGCCCTGTCGTGTCGTGTTTCCCTCAGATGCTGCGTGGTGAGCAGGTGTCTGAGTCTGCTACGGTCAAGTGCCTTCCCGAGGCAACCTGCAGTTTATTATCGAGTCTCCAGTCAGTTCTCGTGATTACGAGTGAAATTGTTTTTATGCTTTATTTTCCGCTCCGAATTGTCTAGGAGTATTGCTATTTCCTTAAACTGGATTAAAGACTCTGTTTTCGCCAAGTCGCTTTTGGGTCCTCATTCACCCGCATAACAAAGAGAGGTTGAACAGGCTGGTAATAGGGGTTGCGACAATGGCGGCGGATAGTTTCAGGAATAGAGGGTCCAGATTGTCAAGCCCAGCTGATTTGTACGGGTCGAGGTTTTGCATGCCATGACTGAGATGGCCATGGCATGACTGAGACCGCAATGGCATGACTGAGACGGCCATGGCATATGGTTTACATCATTTTCATGCTCATCAAACCATTCAGTGACCATTTCTTTCCTGTGGATGGGAACATTTTCATCCTATTGGGGCATAACCATGGTAGCCAAAATAATGGCCTGCCCAGAGTTTTTATACATGATCCTAAACATGATGGGATGTTAATCACTTAAAGGTGCACTATGCAGAAATCGCTCAGGGATTTCCTGTTTGCTAAAATTCTAATAGATTGACGAATTTCTGTTTATGTGACAAAACAAGCAAGTATAGTGAAGAAAGAATCAGTGTACCATTTAAACCGCTGTGAAACATCTTGTCCATAACCAAAATTATTGTATTTTCAGCTGTTGAAGCTGATGTACAAAACCGAAAGTAAAAGACGCAAAAACAAAACTTAAAAACGGGAAGCATAGAAATAGTGCACATAGAAGAGATCCACCGCTTCTTAGACATGCTTTCAATGAGAATGACAGACCTATAACTCACATTTCTATGTGAATTTGGTCAGGTGGCCCACAAAAGTTACATATTGCTGCTTTAAGGCTTTCTGTGTTCCTGCTTGTTGCTGAATAATTTGTGTCTCTATGCATGATATTCCACCCAAAGCAATTAAGGGTCAAAAGGGCCCTAACATGGTCAAAAGCTAAAACACTAGAGGACATTGAGGCTCATCAAGACCAGTAGCCTACACAAGTAGCCTACCCCTGAGCTTCTAATTCTAACCCAGACACCATATGTTGGTAAGGCGACGCAATGCGACACCATTCTATTATAGCTACAATAAAATGTTTACTAAGGCTGTGATTCAATTCATTGCGCAGCGCGCTAGACAGCTGGCCATGCAGATTTTAAAGGCATTTTCTCCGACGTTAGCGGAGATTGCATTTACGGTTAACGCTGCAGATGTTTGCTCAATTGGAAGTTATCTTTAAATGTAAAGTGCTACAACACAAGGCTGATCAGATTGAATCCCAACCTAGGATAAAACCTGTATAGAGCATTATGCTTACAACCCATAAACTGCCCATGCTATCACAGTCTTCTGTGGCAAGTGAGTCCTCTATCCATTTCTACGACAACTACTCATGAGCTTCCAACCCGTCTAATTTATAAGCTGGTGTGCATCAACTGCTGATGATGTGTGTGTGTGTTGCTTCACCAAAGGGGTAAAGCCCGGAGCATTACCCTTGGTTGTGTGTTTTGACACAACCCCCTGCCACTCCTGCAATAACAGTTGGTGCATGGGGGGAATTTTCAGGAGTTGTGTATGGCTGGTGTGTATGGCGAAGCACCGTGAAACCGGTGAACCCGCATGTACAGGGTTGACCCTGCTCTGAGCACTCTGTACAAATGAAACCCCCTCCCACTGATGAAGTGGAATATCCTCCCCTTCCCGCCCCTCACAGACCAATCAATAGTAATCATGTAGGACATATTTCAAGGAGATGACCACTTGTGTTGAGGTCACAGATGAAAACATAGGGGTTTGTATTCTTTGGATGATTCTTTATTTGCATTATGAAGGAATTGGGTGATGCTAACTCTCTATTTTGATATGTACAGGTCTAAAAATAAGTAACAGTATTTAGGAGATGCAATTCAGTACTTCAAGCAATATTAGATTATTGATTACCGGTAGTTCTAAATATGTGTTCAAATGGACTATGTTAGGACGGTGTTGGCTGTTCTATGAAGGCTGAGTTGTACATCTCGTCTCCCCTGGTCTGCTAAAGCTTCTTTCTCCTCAGCAGCCCACAACCTCCCGCTGCATCTCGGAAGGCAGCCGCACAGTTAAATGGAGCACATGCTTCACTGCCCATGTGTGTCGACGCGGCGTGGCATGGGAGCTCTCGCTCCCCTCCTCTGATGAGCACGCACACACACAAACACCGACACACACATACATAACTGCACCAAAGAGGCTCCGTATGGGGTGGGGGGGGTAGATTGTTTATCCGAGACGCAACACAAGCCTCTCTTCAAAAACTTCTCTCAAAACCCCCCTAGCGACCGCCACTACGCCTTAAATCGTGCTAATTAATTTAGGTGAGCTTTTTGACTAAATTACAATATCCACACAGATTTTTTTCATTTGTATAGCTAATTAAGTCATTAGCTCAAAACATGCTGATTGCCAACAAGCCTTGAATTCACCATCTGTTCCTGTGAAGTTGGCTGTCAACCTACCTCTGCCCCCCCCCCACCAATGACAACAGCTGGTAGTCAGACTGGGATTGGGGGGAGTGTTAATTGTGATCTAATTAATAACGTTTTATATACTCATCTCATTACTTATCGTCTTTAGCTAGCCCTGAATGGAGCAATGGGCTGTTAAGACAGCTAAGAATGCTCATTGTCTGATTATCAGTTACTTTATTAGCATCCTTTTTGAGGAATCAGACCCCTTGGCCCCCTACTCCTTCTGTGTTTGCAGGTCTGAAGGAACTGGACAGGTGTAAGCAATATGGTGGATGCTCCCCTATGCCTATTGAAGGGCAGGACCTTCAGCATAAGCCTATCTAGTCCCTTAACTACGGGATTGGTGTCCCCCCCACGGGACAGTTGAGCTAACATAGGCTAATGTGATTAGCATGAGGTTGTTAGTAACAACAACATTTCCCAGGACATAGACATATCTGATATGGGCAGAAAGCTTAAATGATTGTTAATCGAACTGCACTGTCCAATTTACAGTAGCTATTACAGTGAAATAATACCATGCTATTGTTTGAGGAGAGTGCACAGTTATGAACTTGAAAATGTATTAATAAACCAATTAGGCATATTTGGCCAGTCTTGATACAACATTTTGAATAGTAATGCAATGGTTCATTGAATCAGTCTAAAACGTTGCACATACACTGATGTTATCTAGTGGCCAAAATTGAAATTGAGCCTAACCTGGAAGAGTACATTGTGACCTTTCTCTTGATGATGATGATGAAAAAATATATTTTACCAGATCTAATGTGTTATATTCTCCTACATTAATTTCACATTTCCAAACACTTCAAAGTGTTTCCTTCAAATGGTATCAAGAATAAGCATGTCATTGCTCCAGGTACCTGAGCTACAGGCAGTTAGATTTGGGTATGTAATTTTATGTGATTTTTTTTAAAGGGTTCGATTCTTAAGAGGTTTTTAAGATCTGCAAACACAGAATGCGTAAGGGCTCAGGATTATTTTCAGGGGTATATTCCTTGAGGTGAAATGTTCAGAGGGATGCATATAGCAATTCATCAAATGAAGCTAACACGCAATCATATCTGTTCTACACAATCCATTTCTACCTGAATGTTCCAAAAGAATCCATCAGCAAACACATAGTAGCACTCTGCATGGTTTTCAATATCATTTCAGCCTAGCAACCAGTAGAGGTCACTGTTGAACAACACAACAACCCCCTCCCCCTCACTTCCCCATGCCTCCCCCCATTCACCCCCTCCCTCCCTTTCCTCGCCAGGGTCCACTTCTTATTGTCATTGGGCTCACGTAGGGCCTGTGCTCAGCCAACGAACGAACAACTTCTCAGACAAAGCTAGCTGGCGTGCAACATATGTAACCAGCATGTTTCCGCCGCTGCTCTTAAAGACGCGTGTCAACGTTAGCCATAGAAAGTGTGAGTTTCAGGATTGGGGAGTAGGGAGAGAGGGGGGGTATACAGATATGTGATAATGAGAGATGGCGCTGAGCCAAACAGCAATCCACCGAGAAAACAATTGTGTGTGTGGGTGCGCATGTTTGTGTATGTGTGGTTGTCTGAGTGATTGAGTAAGAGATAGAAGGCGGGGGGGGGCGTGAAAGAGAGTGAGAGGGAGTTAGTTGGGGAAGGTGTATGTCTGTGTGTGTGTGAGAATGAGCGAAAGAAGAAGAGAGAGCGAGTGCGAGGCAGATCCAGAAGGAGCAAGAGAGGGCGAGCTTGAGTTGGAGAGGGTGTGTGTTTTGTGAGTGTGTGTGTGTGAGAGAAAATATATACATGGAGAAAGAAAGAGAAAGAGAGAAAGAGAAAGAGAGAAAGAGAGAGAAAAAAGAGAGATGCACCGTGGATTTAAAAGCATGACCTGCAAAGCACCGTGTGGAACAACCCAACCCAAAACAAAGAGAGTTCACAGTTCCCCAGTCTCCCTGCCCCCCTCCCTCCTAAAAACACCCCCAGCCAGAGGGACCACAGTACTAAACGGTCAGTATGACTCCTTACAGTCTGTACACGCTGTACGTCTAGCAAACCCAGTGAGTGATAATGAGAGAGTACTATAGCCTGTGCAAACAACTGAAGCACAATAGCACTTTATCCCCCGGAGCGATGTGAAGCGTGAGGTGCAACACTCAGTGGTTTAAGTAGGTGTTTAACCTCAAACTGTGTCGAGTGGCCCCGTTCTATTGCCATGTCGAGGAAGCAAATGCGGGATAGACCAGAGCCATGGGGCGCCGGATTGATAACGCCATCCCCCAGAGCAGAGGGTGTAAACGAAGCAACAAAGATACTCCTCGAATTCCAGATTAATACTTCAGTAAACATATTATGGCGGTAGATTGATAGTCCTATAAATGAATTGTTGCATTCCATTTACATGTCTTCCTGCCTGTGCATCTGTAGTAGTTGTGCATAAGGGTTTGTATGCGGTGTATAGGGGTGTAAGAGAGGGCCAAACCGGTAGAGCTGATGCTTACAGGTACCTGACTGGAGAGGCTGAAGTTGCTGGCAGGGCTTCTCTTCTTACTGTTGGCATTGCCCACGCTGCTGTTGGCACTGCTGGCAGAGTTCTTCCTTTTCCTCCTCTTCGTCGTTGTCTGTCTCGTTGGCTCAGCTTTGGCACGACCAGCAAAGGAAACAAGAGCCATGGCGGACAACATAATGCATATACCAAGGTAGGGGTAACACATAAAGAACACACAACGTATACACACGTGTGTATGGAGACATGCACACACACCTATGTAAGCATCCACAGACAGAGAGACAGACAGACAGACATACATACATACATACATACATACATACATACATACATACATACATACATACATACATACATACATACATACATACATACATACATACATACATACATACATACATACATACATACATACATACATACATACATACATACATACATACTCAAACACACACACAACCACACACAATACGCACAATACTCAACAACTCAAAAATGATCCATGCTTTGTTAACATCCGAGGTGAAATCAAAAGGTGTTAACATCTCCCAAGACATGCACCAGTAAGAAAGAACCCCTGTCATATTTGCATAATTGCTCAACAATAGACCGTGCTGCTTGACTTAACGTGAATGCCGTAATGACCTTGGTGTTGTACAGTTCTCGATAGCCTCTCCACATTAAGATGACTCTACTGGGATAGATAACATCGCCTTTTATCTTACTGTATCTACAGTATATCTGTAGTTGTACAGGCTTCTGTAGCCATTTATATCTTTTGTTTTGCTGTGATTTGCCTTTGTGAGTCAGATTGTATGTCTGTGTACATCGCCACACGGAGTAGTGATGCACAGTGTGGTGTTTAAGCAAACAATTTCCAAGTGATGTAGAACGAAACGACAGTCATCAAATTCCGTCTTCGCGTTCGGCACCGGTGTTGAGCAGTCATGACGAAAACACAAAGTACACGACAATGTATTTCATGGCATTCCGTTCAGAGAGAATCGAATGCAGCTCCCCTAGACTACTTCGATCTCTATTGAAAACTATACGAAGACAGAAAAGGTACCTTTTTTGTGATTTGTGGGGAATATTTCCGTTTTGAAGTTCTGTGGGTGTCCAGCTAAAACCGGAGCCAAAATTAGTTTTGTTTTATTGAAGTGATTAATTATTTTCTGTAATTAAATGCCAGACAGAGAGAGAGAAAGAGAGAAATGAAAAGAGAGAGAATGAAGGAGAAAAAAAGTACATTCCCTGCAACAAAGATATTGCCTAAACATTATTACTGTAGAAGACTTGCAATTATGAAAAGTCATTTTTTTTATGAGCTAGACATTTAATGAATAAATTAATAAAAGATGCAATTAAAAAGCATGTATGTCCTTGATCATTCATCTAGTGTAAAGTATTGAAATAGGTTAAGTAGAGATCTTAACAGTACTTATATCTCCAAAATAGTGTTTCTGAAAAACATCATTTATTAATACATTTATTTAGCCATTTTCACCAAGTGTTTGTAAGATAATGTTATTCCTCTCAATCTCATTAATATATATATATATATCATCTGTCTGAAAATGAAATACATTTCTAGAGGTTCTTATACTAATCACACCAAGGGAGATACTTTAGTATTCAAAAGCAAACCAGCAACACACACTGAGTGTACAAAACATTAAGAACACCTGCTCTTTCCATTACATAGACTGACCAGGTGAATCCAGGTCACTTATTAAATTCACTTCAATCAGTGTAGATGAAGACAGGTTAAAGATGGGTTTTTAAGCCTTGAGACAGTTGAGACATGGATTGTGTGAATGGGCAAGACAAAAATATTTAAGTGCCTTTAACCGGGTTATAGCAGTAAGTGCTAGGAGCACCGATTTGCGTCAAGAACTGCAATGCTACTGGGTTTTTCAGGCTCAACAGTTTCCCGTGTGTTAACCATCCAAAGGACATCCAACCAACTTGAAACAATTGTGGGAAGCATTGGAGTCAACATGGGCTAGCATCCCTGTGGAATGCTTTGGACACCTTGTAGAGTCCATGTTATTCCTCTGAATCAATATTAGGTGTTCTTAATGTTTTGTATGCTTAGTGTATCATTTATCTGAGTAGATAACATAACTGGGGAGCATACACACATTTTTTAAATAAAAAATATAATGTCTGCAACTACAACCAAATCAAATTCTCTATTACTACTACATTTTAATGTTTATGGTTGTCACGAGAAACTATTAAAATTAAGTCTATTACCAATTCCCATCCACTACTTTGACAAGCCTGGGTACAGGAACATGAAATCCTTTTCTGGCATCACAACTGTTTACCTTTATGTTGAACAAAAAACGCACTAAAACTCAAATCCATTTCCACAAAAAATACTTATCAGCGCATAAATGCATCTGTGCTTCCTTCCTCGCTAAAACAGAACCATTTTCCTGGTCCGAGAAGAATTGGAGGAAAGATGAAAAACTTGACTAATGAGGAAACTACAATTACAGTAGACCGGCATAGTTCAGTTTGGTTTTGTTTAAAAACACAGCTGGACGGATGAGCTGTAGTGGCACACGAATAACGTATGACCAGCTAAACTGATCCAAGATCTGTTTCAAATGACAAAAGCTACCATTTTAATAACCTGGCTGTACAACCAATACAATGTGAAGTATAAAGTCCACTAGTCTGGAAACCAGCAATGAGTCAAGGCAACATGTAACACATACAGTGCCTTCGGAAAGTATTCAGACCCATTGCCTTTTTACAGCCTTACTCTAAAATAGATTTTTTAAATTCCCCAGCAATCTACACACAATGCTCCATAATGACAAAGCAAAAGCAAGTTTTGCAAATGTATAAAAAAAAAAAAACAGAAATAACTTATTTACATAAGTATTCAGACACTTTGCTATGACACTCTAAATTGAGCTCGGGTGCATCCTGTTTCCATTGATCATCCCTGAGATGTTTCTACAACTTGATTTTACTCCACCTGTGGTAAATTCAATTGATTGGAAATTATTTGGAAAGACACAAACCTGTCTATGTAAGGTCCCACAGTTGACAGTGCATGTCAGAGCAAAACCAAGCCATGAGGTCGAAGACAGGAGACATGATTGTGTCGAAGCACAGATCTGAGGAAGGGTACTAAAAAATGTCTGCAGCATTGAAGGTCCCCAAGAACACAGTGGCCTCTATCATTCTTAAATGGAAGGAGTTTGGAACCACTAAGACTCTTCCTAGAGCTGGCCTCCTGGCCAAACTGAGCAATCGGGGGAGAAGGTCCTCTGAAGGTCAGGGAGGTGACAGAGAACTCGATGGACACTCTGACAGAGCTCTAGAGTTCCTGTGTGGAGATTCCAGAAGAACAACCATCTCTGCAGCACTCCACCAATCAGGCTTTTATGGTAGAGTGGCCAGACGGAAGCCACCCCTCAGTAAAAGGCACATGACAGCCCATTTGGAGTTTGCCAAAAGGCACCAAATGACTCGCAGTCCATGAGAAACAAGATTTTCTGGTCTGATGAAACCAAGATTGAACTCTTTGGCCTGAATGCCAAGCGTCAGGTCTGGAAGAAACCTGGCACCATCCCTACGTGGTCACAGCATCATGCTGTGGGGATGTTCTTCAGTGGCAGGGACTGGAAGAATAGTTAGGATTGAGGCATAGATGAACAGAGCAAAGTACAGAGAGATCCTTGATAAAAACCTGCTCCAGAGAGCGCGGGACCTCAGACTGGGGCGAAGGTTCACCTTCCAACAGGACAGCAACCCTAAGCACACAGCCAAGACAATGCAGGAGTGGCTTTGGGACAAGTCTCTGAATGTCCTTGAGTGGCCCAGCCAGAGCCTGGACTTGAGCACCATTGAACATCTCTGGAGAGACTTGAAAATAGCTGTGCAGCAACGCTCCCCATCCAACCTGACAGCGCTTGAGAGGATCTGCAGAGAAGAAATGGAGAAACTCCCCAAATACAGGTCGACTTACTTGTAGTGTCATACTTGTAGCGTCATGCCCAAGAAGACTCGAGGCTGTAATCACTGCCAAATGCGCTTCAACACAGTATTGAGTAAAGGGTCTAAATATTTATGTAAATGTGCTATTGCATTTTTTTCTCCTTTTTTAAATGTATAAATTAGCAAAAAATTCTAAAAACCTGTTTTTGCTTAGTCGTTATGGTGTATTGTGTGTATACTGATGAAGAAAAAAAACGATTGAATCAATTTTACAATAAGCTTGTAACCTAACAAAATGTGGAAAAAGTCAAGGGGTCTGAATCCGTTCCGAAGGCTTCTGGATCCCCAAACTGCTATCAGCTCCTATACGGTTGATATGTTTGGCATCTTAAACATTTTTTTCACTGATCCCTAACACCATACAAC
The DNA here is from genome assembly GCF_021184085.1 of Oncorhynchus gorbuscha. Taxonomy (NCBI): domain Eukaryota; kingdom Metazoa; phylum Chordata; class Actinopteri; order Salmoniformes; family Salmonidae; genus Oncorhynchus; species Oncorhynchus gorbuscha. The sequence continues at coordinate 48,247,559 of NC_060195.1, forward strand.
ATGCAATTGAACAAAGGTTTATCCCCTTGTGCGCAATTAGACAATGACAGTTCAACGTCTCCTTTTTCAAAGAGTCTGTTCAAGAAGATTCTACGCTCAATGACAGTGGAAACTATTTTTATTTATTTTTATAAAAGTAAAAATCCAAACCTCTGGGGAGCTATCAGCGAGGGAGTTGGATCTTGTAGTTTGATTACACCAGCCACCCTTAATTAAAGTTCAGAAGCCTCGCACACATTACACAGATCTGAGTCAAAGGGTTTCTACTGGTGTTGCTTTTTAAAGACGTCTTGTCACGCCCTGGCGAACATTGCAGTAATTTGCAGGCCTCAAATATGTCCAAAACACCTGCTCATTTCTACTCCAGCTTTAACACTGCACAGCCAATTTAAGCCAACTATTTTTCAAGAACCACCCTTCAAACATCAATCATAATACCTTGAAATGTCTGGTTACAGTCTATTCAAATAGGAATTGCCTGTCTCAGGAATTGCTGATAAATTTCCCGATTCCTGACAGGGAGAATACATTTTAAGCACACGCAATATATAATAGATATTTACCTTCTCTGTTCTTTAACATGCTCTCATTAGAAATGAGACAATCCAACCATTGTCATTATGTCACCTCAGCTCTCCTATTACTTATAAGTCACTATAACAACATTGTCTGCGTCCCATAGGTCTCTGGTGAAAAGTAGTGCACTGTAAAGAGAATATGGTGCCATTTGGGACACTGCCATTGACAGACAAGTGTGTTTGGTGACTAAGGCAGTACAAACGTTACCTGGTGGGGCCACCATTCTCTGCCACTTCTGGAACAGGCATGTCTTCAGACAGTCCCTAGGGCTGAGGTTGTAGGTCTTGTGCCTAGACATGAGCTCCTGCATGGGCTCCAGGATAACACACAGCTGCAGATGGAGAACAAGAACACACACGCGCGCAAATGTTAGATTCAGAAGTATTAACATGCACACACAACATGTTTGCCATGTTGGTGAAAATGGATTTTTAATCACTATGTGAGCTTTGCTCCAAAGGGTATCACCTATACATGCTGAATCTGAAACTCTTGTGGACAATTTGAGAATCCAACAAGGAGCATCATCAAGTGACCTATGACGTCATCACAAAGAGGACACGCGGGCCAGTTTGGCAGTTTGAATAGGACAGTCCTCAACAGTTCTCTTAACCAGCCAATTCACATACTCATAGGCCTATTAAAACAGACTTGGGCCTGTATTCAAAGTAGGAGTGCTGACATAGGATCAGTTTCGGCTTTTAGATCATAAGGAATACGATTATATGTAAGGGGGATGGACCTCATCCTAAATCAGCACTCCTACTCTGAGACGTTACCAGACCAGCGAGTCACAGGGTCCACAAATGCCATTCACTCTATTACTACAGAGCTATTTTATAATGGCATTGCACTGTCTGCAGGCAAAGTGAACATGCATATAGCCCACTAAACTCATGTTTGTTCTTTCTCTGATACCATCCTCTTGACACGACTGTGCCCCCCCCAGCTCAGGGAACAATCCCTGGATTTGAGCCTGAAAACAAGTGCTATTTTCAGGTTGAATGATAGGAAGCCTGCTTTACGGCTCTCATACATGGAAAGGCTTAAATACACTGACCCCGCAAAAAAAAAGCCGGTTTTGACCCTTGGCCAGGAAAGCGTCAGTCTCTTTGGGAAGAACTGATAAATGATGGGAAACCCACGAGTGCCTTTCGAAAGACAATAAAGACTCCATTTATGTGAGGAAAGGGAGTATTTTATCTGATCAGCGACACTAAGATAGCGAGATAGAAATCGCTATGGCTCACTGTGACGTGAGGAAGACGGGATGATGTTTACTCAAAGTACAGTATGAAATTAACCCCACATCGACCTCCAACAGTCGACCAATTCCCAATTCGCCTCAGAGCCAAGACTAGGATTTGTTGGTGAAAAATTACAGGGGGGTGTTTTTATTTGGATAAATGAGGTAGGTTGTCATTTAAAAAAAACTAATAGCCTAGTAGTTCTTAGCCTAGTAGTTCTACACTAAAGGCCAATGGATAAATGTCCTATTGGTAATGGATGATATGCTGTCAATAACTGAAAAGCAAGGCGTAATTCGATTTTTATCAGAAGTAAAAGAGAGGTTTAAAATTCAAAATAAAAAGGTGCAATATATATATATATATATTTGATAAATGACGATAATATAGGTATGTTATGACACAAACATCTCCAAAAGTGCACTCAACATATTCCATATGATTTTTCCATATACATTCCATAATCATGCTCATGGTAAGCTGCTATGGATCTCGAGAAGACAAAAACAACAACGAGGACAAAAAAAGAAGAAGTCCAACGAAATGGTAAGAATGGTTGTTAAAAAAAAAAAAAAATGGTTGTTAAAAAAAAATCAACCCCCGAGCCCTCTCTCTCTGTCGCGCTCTCTCTCTCTCTCTCTCTCTCTCTCTCTCTCTCTCTCTCTCTCTCTCTCTCTCTCTCTCTCTCTCTCTCTCTCTCTCTCTCTCTCTCTCTCTCTCTCTCTCTCTCTCTCTCTCTCTCTGTCGCGCTCTCTCTCTCTCTCTCTCTCTCTCTCTCTCTCTCTCTCTCTCTCTCTCTCTCTCTCTCTCTCTCTCTCTCTCTCTCTCTCTCTCTCTCTCTCTCTCTCTCTCTCTCTCTCTCTCTCTCTCTCTCTCTCTCTCTCTCTCTCTCTCTCTCTCTCTCTCTCTCTCTCTCTCTCTCTCTCTCCACAGTCTTCTAAATAAACAATGGCTAGGCACTTCGCCGTCTCTCCGCGCGGCATTTCACAATTATGAGTCTCAACAGGGAGCGTTCATTAATGTTATGCTAATTTTCTCGATCCAATTAATTCGCTCCCTCTCTCTTTTCCCTCGTTCTCCCTCTCTTGTTCTCCCATTTGGAAATCGGAGCTGTCACTCAGTCTTGGAATGAAAAGCACAAACAAAAGAGAGCTGAAATACTGACTAATGTATTCTGGTGCAGGCTGCTGAGACTTTTACTAAGTATATGTTATAAAGTGAGGAATGGACCTAAAAAGTAAGCAAGGATATACATATAGGGGGATATTCACTGATGTATTTACGTATTGTTCTCAATAAAATAACATATTGTGATAGCTGGCAGTCTGTGAATGTTATTTTGTATATTCCATCTTGAAATTCATAAAATATCCTGAAAAATAATCTTCAGGTAGGCATACCTAATTAAAATTGTGGATGGCGTGGCATGGTACCTATATCAAGGTGATTGACATATTGAGTAGTGGCGGCGTGTGAGTGTGTTTGTGCGTGGGTGCATGTTTGTGCCTGTCTTTGTGTGTGTGTCTTTATGTGAGTGTGAAAGGAAGAGAGAGAGAGAGAGAGCAACAGACCCACACAGACACAGACAGAGGAGACAGAGAGAAAAAGGGTGATTGAATTAAAGTGTGTGTGTGTGTGTGTGTGTGTGTGTGTGTGTGTGTGTGTGTGTGTGTGTGTGTGTGTGTGTGTGTGTGTGTGTGTGTGTGTGTGTGTGTGTGTGTGTGTGTGTGTGTGTGTGTGTGTGTGTGTGTGTGTGTGTGTGTGTGTGTGTGTGTGTGTGTGTGTGTGTGTGTGTGTGTGTGTGTGTGAGAGAAAGAGCGAGCGAGAGAGACATAGGTACAGAGAGAGGCAGATAGACAAAGAAGACAGAGAGAGAGAAATAGAGAGAGAGAGAGAGAGAGAGAGAGAGAGGGGGAGAGAGAGGGCGATTGAATTAAAGTGAGAGAGCGAGAGAGAGAGAGAGAGCTCTTACCCTGAGGTAGTTGAGGGTGAAGTTGGTGAGCCCCATGCGGGTGATGTTTTTGGAGAGCTGCTCCAAAACCTGGGGGTCTTGTGCCTAAGGGTTGGGGAAGGGGGAGTGGGGGGGTAATGAAATTGAGAGAGGCAACATACAGTATTCATTTATATTAACTACTAATATTAACTTGTTAGCACTCTTTCATATAGTGTAAGTCTTCAGTCTGAAAATGCAGTGTATTAACAAACCAAGAGACAGCTTGGCCTGGCGCATGCTTCCATTTCGAAGCTTATGAAAAATGCATAGTCTCATCTCCAGTTGTATCTTTGTGTGGAGAAAGTCAGGAAGGAAAATATCAAGTCGTTCTGTATTGTCCAAGAGGAGGGAAAGACAGAACTATGCTTTGCTTCTGCTCTAGCATTGGCTAGGTCGCTATTGAACCAACGACTACCATAAAGTTGAGTCTGAGTATGTGGATAAAGGACGATGGGGGGAAAAAAACATGATTAAAAAAAATGCTTAATCTTAGACTATGATTTGAAATTGGAAATTAAATATCAATGCCAACTAGCTACCTCTAGTATTGTGAGAACCTGTGACTCCAAGAGGTGTCAAATGCTTTTTCAACCATGGTTACCAATAACTACATTGAATACCATTTGAAAAAAATGATCCGTGCCAGAATAGTCTAACCTTGAAGTACCCACAAAACTGTGAGACTATGAAATACCCACAACATTTCCATTCCAAAATGTGTGCTTTTACAAGAAATGAATACTCGAGCAAAAAACGGAATGTTTAAATTGTTATAACATAGCCTGTGATGTGTGTGTGTGTGTGTGTGTGTGTGTGTGTGTGTGTGTGTGTGTGTGTGTGTGTGTGTGTGTGTGTGTGTGTGTGTGTGTGTGTGTGTGTGTGTGTGTGTGTGTGTGTGTGTGTGTGTGTGTGTGTGTGCGCGCGTGTGCGTGCGCGCACATGTGTGTATGTACATGTTTGTGTATTGTCTGCGTTTGTGTCTATGTTGGTGTTGTGCATGTCTGTGTGCACGCGCACAAGCACGATTGTGTCTGTCTAAATTCAGTCTTCTCATTTCCAGACCTAGTTCCCTCTACCCTTTTCATTAGTCGAGGCTATGATCAAAAGAGCTAACTCACTTTTACACATCACTCACATGCCTGTGAAGTATCAGGCCAGGGCCCACAATACCCTACTCTCCTGGAATTAGTGGCAATACCCACAGGGGCCAATTTAATGGTGTGTGAATTTCATAGGAAGATTTGGCAAAAAGAAGGAAGCTGGCTACACGTGGAAAACTACTTCTTAAATGTACCTGTAGGCCCACACGGCTGAAGAAAATAGTTTCTATCAGTCATTGTTGCACACTTTTCAAGGTAGGCTATGCAATTTAGATTACGATAGGTTACATGCATATGGGTAATGTATTTGATGCATATATATTCAAGATACTAGAGTATTGACACGAGTATGACTGTGCACTACTGAATATAATATACTATGTCTAACGTATGGAATTATGACAATTTATAAGTTGCTCACTTTACTGGCCTTCCTTCCGTGTGACTATTATGTTGAATACACTTACTGGAATTAAACAGATTATTAATTTGACCTTTTTTTGTTGTTGCTCAGGCTAGGGCCCTCTTTGATCCAAGCCTTCCTTTGATGTCTGCAAATAAATTGGTTTATGAAATCCCTCCAAATTGGGACACTTTCCAAACTGCTTTGTATGGCTTTTAAATTCATATGCTATGAATAGCATTTAAGTGTCTTGGTGGAGTTGGGGCACTTTAGACCCTGTGCAGCAGGACTCGCATTACATTTTGAGGATAGGATACACCTGAATGGGAAATGGGCAGGTGACATATAGTTAGAGGACTCCTCTTTGTATTGTGTCATTATAGCGTCTGTGAGAGCACGGGCAGAGCCATTGAGGCCATCTCCATTTTCAAGTTGTAAATGTTCTTCTTCTTTTGTGTGAAAAAAATCATAAAGCTAATATTGGTGACTTAACCGCCACCTGCATTGCTGGAGTCATGAACCAAATCCTGCGTGTCATTCATTTATTGTGGCCACTATATGGCGGTGATATAGCTTAAAGCCGTTTACAAACCATGCAACCAATTGGCCCCAGGTTCAAATTCACAACTTTGATTAATCTGCTTTCTATGCCCTCATATTTAGCCTCACATTGAAGTGTTTTACCAGTTTCCTTTTTAGGACAATCATGGCTACAAGAACACAAAACAATTTGAAATTAACATTTGCATGAATGAGTTTTATTGACAAATGTCAAAGAATAAATCATTTTTGCCACTCAAAAAAAGAATGCTGTAAGTACAGAAATGGTTTGCTCAGTGGGAAATTAATATCCAACTAGTCAGTGACAACTGTGTGGAGTTTGGAATTTGTGACAGCAACTATGTGAGCTTATTTAAGTATTATAGACACTATGTCCTGGGATTTCCTATAATCTTCTATGTAGACGACCCTGACCTTCTAACAACTGTTGTGTGGCTTGTGAGCATCATAGAGCAAAACATTACATTTGCGTGTTCGCGAGAGTCAAAGCTTTTCATAGTGGGTTTATAATACTTTGTAGCTCAAACCGTTTTCGAGAGTCACCCTTGTCTCACAAACACATCTCCAGTACAACTGTCAAACCAAGACGTTTTTACACCAACTTTAGCATCTTTTTGCTGCCTTTCCTTTTTTTGCTGCCTTTCCTTTATATCTGAAACGTATTGCAGGCGACAAGGCCTGTACTTCTATTTCCTAGTCATTATTGCCATAATGTATTTAAATGTCCCGCCAACCACTCAGTATAAACGTTACCTTACCATCTTTGGCAATTGGCACAAATGAAATCATAGTCTGGTCCAAATAGAAACGTTACTTGCTCTATTTTGTGGACAAGACATGTCAATCAAGCAAGCCGGGCAACTAAAAGCAACTTTCTCTAGACAATGACTTGGTTTGTTGCTAACATTAGCTAGCTGTTTGCTATCTCCAACATTTTGAGTTTAACTGTAGCCACCTTTTTAATTCACCATAGCATGAAAATCAACACATTATAGTACAAATGGCTTTACAAGTATGGCGAGCTGCTAACTGACTGAACTTACTAATTGTGAATGTGAAGAAATGGAAGCAATACATTGAAAGCAGCATTTCTGTCGGATTTAGAGCTTGCTCTCTCACATCAGGTTAACATGACAACGATCTCAACAACAGAGTCAAAGTTGAATGTCTCTTGCTCAGTTGTGGCAAGCAATGGCGGTATAAAAGGTGAATGCCGACAAGAATGTGGAAAATATTTGGCTGTCTGAAAGGGGACCATATAAACATTGCCCAATTATTTGTTCTGTCAACATACCGCAAATCCTATGTCAATAAGGTATACTTCAGCCTCCGTCAATCGCACAGGCTAATGGTGGAAGAAATAGACGAATCCAATGCAAAAAAACAGAAGTCTGTAGCAAACACACAATGTTTAAAAGGGGTTAGAAGCACTAAATAATGCCGGCGTGAGTGTGGGACTCAAGAGGTTGAAGAAGACAATGCTCTGATCATTGGCTGATCGCTCCCAACCCATCCTCACCCAGTTGACTACTTTAAAATGGTGGAAGCCCTCAATGGCAATGTCCATTCAAAACTGAGTATATCCATGATGACTTCCTCAACATTCTCTATGGTTCTCACCATTCTCTATTATTCTCTATCATTCTCATAATTCTCTATCATTCTCTACGATGCATGGGTGGCACATGTTGATGATGTCAAAGCATAGAGTTGGACATAGGGCACACCTCTGCATCTTGCTATAGCGGCGTCTGTGACAGCATGGCCAGTGCCCTCTATCCAACTCGATGTGTTACATTTGTGTGGGTGTGCAGTCAGCGCATGTTGATGATGTCACACCACTCACGTGCATGGCCAGGATGCTGCGGGGGATGAGTTCTCGGTTCTGCCGGATGGTGAAGTGCCAAGTCTTGATCCTCATGAGGTCGTCAAAGGCAAATTCAAGAATCAGGCGGCCCTCTGTGCATACCTGTCCCAACAACAAAGCCGGGGTAACACTTTCTTAGAAGGGCGTATACAGAAGACATGCGTAACACCTTCCTGAGACCAAGCATGACACATTTATGAGTGCTGCAGTATCATTCATAACATCCTTTGTAACAAATGTAGGACTACTCAGCTTCATTCAACATAGGTTTTCAAGATCACTTAGTACACAGTAGGCTACAGTTTACGTCACCTTTGACATCATTCCCCCACACTAATGTACAGTGCATTCAGAAAGTATTCAGACCCCTTCACTTTTTCCACATTTTGTTACGTTACAGCCTTATTCTGAAATGGATTAAACATTCCTTCATCAATCTACACACAATACACCGTAATGACAAACCGAAAACAAATTTTACATTTTTTTTTAGAAAATTTATTACAAATAAAAAACAGAAATACCTTATTTACATAAGTAATGCACAGTATTTATTTTACTATCAGACATTTTTTATTTGCTGGCATGTAGACGTCTGTTTATTGGGTAGTCACAACAGGGATCGATTTTTATAAGCAATGAATGATTTTCATAAAACTCAGCATGTCCTTCAGTTTCAAATCTGTTCAAGTTGTTTGGAATTGGGCAGACTATTATTTACTCTGTCCTTATTCAGCAGGTCTGTCCTTGTTCCTCTCATCCCTCACATTCTCTTGAAGATGACGTTGAGAGGAGTGTGTTTACGGCAGAGACAAAATAAGTTTGGGTCAGAGAGAGTAGCCAATTAAGTGACAGAGAAATAATGAGAGAGGGAGAGTGTGCAAGAGAGAGAGAGAGAGAGAGAGAGAGCGCAAGCGAAAGAGAGACAGTATGAGTGAAAGACAGGAAAAAAAAACACATTCGCCCCTTTAGCCGAATTCAGTGTTGTAGGGGCCCTTGCAGTTCCCGATGTTTCGTTGCTGTGGCAACCGGAGGGAGGGAGAGAGCGGGCAGCAAAAAAAAAAGAAATCAGCTGATTAGTTGGCATGGCAACCGAAAAGATGTAATCCCACCAGACACACTCTAATCAATGCCCCCAGCACAGATGGTCTCTAGAGGATCAACAAGAAAGAGGCTGGCGGGCATACAGGCCTGGTCACGTGGTATCACTCCGCAACCCTGGAAAAAATGAAAAAGTAGAGAAAAAGGGATTTTTTTTCCCTCTCTGCTATCTCCTACCATTGAATATATGATTTAACCCATTCTGGTAATGTAGTTTAGTCTATGCTACTTGGCTACAATGTGAGGATGTTTCTCTATGCAGTATGTACTGTCTGGATTTTGTAGTCATGAGTTATTCTGGCCATTGAGATGACATTACGGAACCACTTTCTGATAGCTATCAAGTTAGTCATTGGATATCTAACAATGTGGTTGTCTTTAGATCTGTGCAGATTAGACAGAATAAATGTTTGAAAATAATCCTAACTGTTTAATGGACAATGGAAAGGGTTTTCGTTCTAGTTTGATTATGATTCCAACGGCTTCTTAGACGAGTGCACTCTGGCCACAGGGCAAAAGTACGAGTTTAACGATACTGGCTACAGATTTTAGTGAAATTCTGTAACGCTTCCATTGGTATTAACACAAAGACCTACACATGCTAAAATATATATTTTTGTACATTGTGAAACATTCTATTCGGAAACTCGATGAAGCGTTACCACGGAGTTAAACAGAATATAAAGGGACCCCTAAATGTACAGAAATATTGTCCAGAAAAAAAATACATTTTATCATATGTGTACTGTACACTATCGGTCAAAGTGTTAGAACACCGACTCATTCAAGGGTTTTTCATTATTTTTGCTATTTTCTACATTGTAGAAAAATAGTGAAGGCATCAAAACTATGAAATAACAAATATGGAATCATGTAGTAATAAATCAAAATATACAGTATGTTATATTTTAGATTCTTCAAAGTAGCCACCCTTTGCCTTGATGACAGCCTTACACACTCTTGGCATTCTCTCTACCAGATTCACCAGGAATGCTATTCCAACAGTCTTGAAGGAGTTCCCACATATGCTGAACACTTGTTGGGTGCTTTTCCTTAACTCTGCGGTCCGACTCATCCCAAACCATCTCAATTTGGTTGAGGTCGGGTGATGGTGGAGGCCAGGTCATCTGATATAGCACTCCATCACTCTCCTTCTTGGTCAAATAGCCCTTAAACAGCCTGGAGGTGTGTTAGGTCATTGTCCTGTTGAAAAACAAATAATAGTCCCACTAACCCCAAACTAGATGGGATGGTGTATCGCTGCAGAATGCTGTGGTAGCCATGCTGGTTAAGTATTCCTTGAATTTTAAATAAATCACATACAGTCACCAGCAAAGCACCCACATACCATAACACATCCTCCTCCATGCTTTACATTTGGAAATACACATGCGGAGATCATCTCACAAAGACCAAGCAGTTGGAACAAAAATCGCAAATTTGGACTCCTGACCAAAGGACACATTTCAACCGGTCTAGTGTCCATTGCTCATGTTTCTTGGCCCAAGCAAGTCTGTTCTCCTTATTTGTGTCCTTTAGTAGTAGTTTCTTTGCAGCAATGCGACCATGAAGGCCTGATTCACACAGTCTCCTCTGAACAGTTGATGTTGAGATGTGTTTGTTACTTCAACTCTGTGAAGGGCTGCAATTTCTGAGGCTGGTAACTCGAATGAACTTATCCTTGTAATGATCTTCGTCTTCATCGGATGAGGAGTAGGAAGGATCGGACCAAAACGCAGCGTGGTAAGTGTCCATGATTATTTATTATAACAGACCACTAAAATACAAAATAACAAAGTGAATGTAAGAAATGAAAATCGAAACAGTCCTGAAAGGTGAAATCACAAAGCAGGAAACAACTACCCACAAACACCAGGTGGGAAAATCCTAGCTAAGTATGGTTCTCAATCAGAGACAATGATAGACAGTTGCCTCTGATTGGGAACCATACCAGGCCAAACACATAGAAAAGAAAACATAGAAAAACAACATAGAATGCCCACCCCAATAGGGGCGGCAGGGTAGCCTAGTGGTTAGAGCGTTGTACTAGTAACTGGAAGGTTGCAAGTTCAAACCCCCGAGCTGACAAGGTACAAATCTGCCCTGAACAGGTAGTTAACCCACTGTTCCTAGGCCGTCATTGACAATAAGAATTTGTTCTTAACTGAATTGCCTAGTTAAATAAAGGTGAAAAAAATAATTTTAAAAACTCATACCCCGACCAAACCAAAATAGAGACATAAAAAAGGAACCACGGTCATGGTGTGACAATCCTCTGCAGCAGAGGTAACTCTGGGTCTTCCATTCCTGTTGCGGTCCTCATGAGAGCGAGTTTCTTCACAGCGCTTGATGGTTTTTGCAACTGCACTTGAAGAAACTTTCAAAGTTCTTGAAATGTTCCATATTGACTGACCTTCATGTCTTAAAGTAATGATGGACTGTCATTTCTCTTATTTGAGCTGTCCATAATATGGACTTGGTATTTTACCAAATAGGGCTATCATCAGTATCCCCCCCTACTGATTGGCTGAAAAGCATTAACATTTAAGAAGGCATCCCTGTTAATTGAAATGCATTCCAGGTGACGACCTCATGAAGCTGGTTGAGAGAATGCCAAGAGTGTGCAAAGCTGTCATCAAGGCAAAGGGTGGCTATTTGAAGAAATATATTTTTATTTATTTAACACTTTTTTGATTGCTACATGATTCCATATGTGTTATTTCATAGTTCTGATGTCTTCACTATTATTCTACATTGTAGAAAATAGTAAAAATAAAGAAAAACCCTTGAATGAGTAGGTGTTCTAAAACTTTTCATGGTTAGTGTACATAAACTGTACAGCCAAAATTTGTCGTAGCAACTACACCATAGTGAAGTTTCTTTACCAATAAAATGGCTTTACAAAACCTTTACTCTTACAATAGTACACTTCATGGGACTGTATGAAAGGTACAGGCAACTGATGAAAATGGTTGTGAATACAAACAGTGGTCATAAAAAGGTAAGGCCCCTTGGAGAGTCCCAATTGATTTAAGAAGCCTGTAATAAATCTTCTCCACATTTGCTTGGCTAGGGATCTCAGTCACATATTCTGGGAGGAGAGAGTAAAACAGCACCACAAGCTTGCTCAAGAGACACCATTCTCTACTGTATAAGGTGCTACATAATATATTAGGTTCAATATATAAATATTATTTAAATATATACATTCATTATAAATAAGGGTGTAATAGAGCATTAATAATACATTTGTAACATATAGTAACATTATAAAACACCATCATATACATTCATTATGTATTAGTCTGTAATCGGATGGCTTGGGGTTAAACACCCCCAGGGGTAAACGCCCCCCCCCCTGTAATTCTCACAGAAACCACTTAATGTCACCAAAACATTTCCAACACTTTCCTTGGATGCCACTAGTCTTGCTCAACTAAACATGGAATCTGTCTCATTTTAACGTTTTAAGTCACTCCAACAAAACGATTTAGAGGTACATTGATTTCATATTGTGTGCTTTAGAAAAATGTAAATATATAACTTAACGGAGTTACATCTATAAATGTTTATAAATAAATATATATATATATATATAAAACATTTATATATTTATAAACAGTTATATAGATATATATATTTATATATATGCATATATACTCCATCCAGTAGGGGAGCCTAAAGATAAATAATTCACTTGGATATATATAGGAGGTTTTGCCCCAAACATACTCACTTTAAATTGTACTACTGTATTAAAAACTGATGACCATTTTTCTCTCTAACCAAGTGGATTATTTATCTTTAGGCTAAAAATGGTCATCCGTTTTTCATAAAGTAGTACAATTTAAAGTGAGTATGTTTGGGGCAAAACCTCCTGGGTGTCACGCCTTGGTCTTAGTATTTTGTGTTTTCTTTAATTATTCGTTCAGGCCAGGGTGTGACATGGGGTTATTGTATTGTCGTATTGGGATTTTTGTAGGCATTGGGATTGTGGTTGATTAGGGGTGTGTCTAGTATAGGCTTGGCTGCCTGAGGCGGTTCTCAATCAGAGTCAGGTGATTCTTGTTGTCTCTGATGGGGAACCGTATTTAGGTAGCCTGGGTTTCACTTTGTATTTCGTGGGTGATTGTTCCTGTCTCTGTGTAGTTTCACCAGATAGGCTGTAATTAGGTTTCATGTTCCGTTTTGTTGTTTTGTATTTGTGGAAGTTATTTCATGTATCGCGATTGTTTCATTTAAGATATGAGTAACCACCATGCTCCATTTCGGTCCGACTCTCTTTCTACAAACGAAGAACGCTGTTACAGAATCACCCACCACACACGGACCGAGTGGCGTGGTAACAGGCAGCGACAGCATGAGCAGCGAAAGGAGGATGAATTATTTGGAGAATGGACTTGGGAAGATGTTATGGACAGCAGAGTTATGGAGTATACTACGTGGGAAGAAATAGACAGGTGGGCGGTCGACCCAGAGAGAGTGCCGGAGCCCGCCTGGGATTCACTGGAGCAGTGCGAAGAGGGCTATAGGAGAATGGAGTCGAAGAGAAAGACACGGCGGCGCAGAAAGAAACCCGAAAGTCACCCCCAAAAATGTATTGGGGAGGGCTCAGGGAGAGAGTGGCAGAGTCAGGAGTCAGACCTGAGCCAACTCTCCCTGTTAATCGTGAGGAGCAGCGATCAAAGGACTTCTGGACTTGGGAGGAGATATTAGACGGAAAAGGACCCTGGGCTCAGCCTGGAGAATATCGCCGTCCCAAGGAAGAACTAGAGGCGGCTAAAGCGGAGAGGCGCTGGTATGAGGAGGCAGCACGGCGACGTGGATGGAAGCCCGGGAATCAGCCCCAAAAATTTATTGGGGGGGTGGCTTACAGGGAGTATGGCTACGCCAGGTAGGAGACCTGCGCAAACTCCCCGTGCTTACCGGGGGGCTAGAGAGACCGGGCAGGCACCGTGTTATGCTATGGAGCGCACAGTGTTTCCAGTGCGGGTGCATAGCCCGGTGCGGTTCATACCAGCCCTTCGTATTGGCCGGGCTAGAGTGGGCATCGAGCCAGGTAAGGTTGGGCAGGCTCAGTGCTCAAGAGCTCCAGTGCGCCTGCACGGTCCGGTCTGGGCATCGAGCCAGGTAAGGTTGGGCAGGCTCAGTGCTCAAGAGCTCCAGTGCGCCTGCACGGTCCGGTCTATCCAGAGCCACCTCCACACACCAGTCCTCCGGTAGCAGCTCCCCGCACCAGGCTTCCTGTGCGTGTCCTCGCTCCAGTATCACCAGTGCCAGCACCACGCATCAGGCCTACAGTGCGCCTCGCCTCTCCTGTGCTGTCGGAGTCTCCTGTCTGTTCAGCGCTATCAGAGCCTTCCTTCCCTCCTGCGCTGTCGGAGTCTCCCGCCTGTTCAGTGCTATCAGAGCCTTCATCCTCTACAGCGCTGCCGGAGCCTCCTGCCTGTTCGAAGCAGCCAGAGCTGTCAGTCTGCATAAAGCAGCCAGAGCTGTCAGTCTGCATGAAGCAGCCAGAGCTGTCAGTCTGCAAAGAGCTGCCAGTCTGCAAGGAGCTGTCAGTCTGCAAGGAGCTGCCAGTCTGCAGGGTGCTGTCAGCCTGCATGGAGCAGTCAGAGCTGTCAGTCTGCATAAAGCAGCCAGAGCTGTCAGTCTGTATGACGCAGTCAGAGCTGTCAGCCTGCATGGAGCAGTCAGAGCTGTCAGTCTGTAAGAAGCAGCCAGAGCTGTCAGTCTGCATGAAGCAGCCAGAGCTGTCAGTCTGCATGAAGCAGCCAGAGCTGTCAGTCTGTATGAAGCAGCCAGAGCTGTCAGTCGGCATTAAGCAGCCAGAGCTGTCAGTCTGCAAGGAGCTGTCAGTCTGCATGGAGCAGCCAGAGCTGTCAGTCTGCATAGAGCAGCTAGATCCGCCAGTCAGCCATGATCTTCTAGATCTGCCAGTCAACCAGATTCTTCCAGATCTGCCAGTCAACCAGTCTCTTCCAGATCTGCCAGTCAACCAGAATCTTCCAGATCTGCTAGTCAACCAGAATCTTCCAGATCCGCCAGCCAGGATCTACCGGAGCCGGCTACCTACCTGAGCTTCATCTCAGTACTGGGCTTCCTCTCAATACTGGGCTTCCTCTCAGTACTGGGCTTCCCCTCAGTTCCGGGCTGCCCCTCAGTTCCGGGCTGCCCCTCAGTTCCGGGCTGCCCCTCAGTCCCGAGCTGCCCCTCAGTCCCGAGCTGCCCCTCAGTCCCGAGCTGCCCCTCAGTCCCGAGCTGCCTCAGTCCTGAGCTGCCCCTCAGCCCGAGCTGCTCCTCAGTTCAGTGGGGTTCTGGGTGAGGACTATTAGGCCATGGTCGGCGGCGGGGGTGGATTATCCCAGGACGCGAAGGGGAGAAACTAGGACATTAATGGAGTGGGGCCCACGTTCCGAGCTGGAACCGCCACCATGGACAAACGCCCACCCGGACCCTCCCTATGGTTTTGAGGTGCGTCCGGGAGTCCGCACCTTAGGGGGGGTTCTGTCACGCCTTGGTCTTAGTATTTTGTGTTTTTTTTTATTATTTGTTCAGGCCAGGGTGTGACATGGGGTTATCGTATTGTCGTATTTGTTTTTTTTGTAGGCATTGGGATTGTGGTTGATTAGGGGTGTGTCTAGTATAGGGTTGGCTGCCTGAGGCGGTTCTCAATCAGAGTCAGGTGATTCTTGTTGTCTCTGATGGGGAACCGTATTTATGTAGCCTGGGTTTCACTTTGTATTTCGTGGGTGATTGTTCCTGTCTCTGTGTAGTTTCACCAGATAGGCTCTAATTAGGTTACACGTTCCATTTTGTTGTTTTGTATTTGTAGAAGTTATTTCATGTATCGCGATTGTTTCATTTAAGACATGAGTAACCACCACGCTGCATTTCGGTCCGACTCTCTTTCTACAAACGAAGAACGCCGTTACACTGGGCAATCAATGCAAGTCAATGGTACCTATATTAGCATTTTCAAATCAAGTCCAAATCATCTATAAGTATCCTCTTTGAGTTACACAATCCATTTTGAGATACAGTAATTTAATGATGAACAGGAAGGATGTAAATAAGAAGAGGGGCCATACATCAAAAGGTCATTATATTGAAGATATTAATAGTGCGATGTGCAATGTCATTTTGATAGTGGGGCAAAACACCACCCTCTCTAAAGTTTCACTTTTTATTAAATAACAAAAATATATATCATTCTGCCCACTTATTTCCCTTCAAAATGTGTTTGCCTATGGATAGCCTGTGTGCACATATCTAAATCTTACCAAATGTAGTTTTTTTGTTGTTGTCAGAAAATAGATATTTCCCTTAAGGGGGGGGGATACATTCTGTAGTCAAGTGCTCCCCTATTCATTGTATTAGGCTGTAATATACCATTATTACACTGTTATTACATTCTAATTCATCAACCTTGTCAATTCAATTCAAATTGGCTTTTGCTTAAACAGATCACTCAATAAATGAGAATTAAACAGCGAGAGATAGAATCATTGACTGTCCCCACAGGTAGGGATGGCCCACTGGGCTACAGTTAAAAGGGCTTTGGTCCCGATGCTACATCCACAGATCTCCCGTCTGGTTTTTCCATCCCCCACAGGAAGTTCTGGCAATTGGGCTACAGTAACAAGGGCTTTGCCCCAATGCTTCATCCACAGAGCCTATGTATAGTGGGGCCTGCTGAGTGTTGCATCGAGGTTCTGGGATACCATAGGGGTGCAGCGGGGGGTACCATCGTGCAAAAACCGACACCCTCGCCTCACACGCACACAATTCCACACACGAACACGTACACACACATGTACATGCACACATGCTGGGTTTACACATCCAGATTACTCCCAGCGGGATGGCGGGGGCTTTTCCCTCTGGGATAGGGAAGGAGCCAGGAATGATTTCTCCAGGGATGAGGAATGGGGGGCTGGAGGAAGGAGGGTGGAAGGGTGGAGGTGAGAGAAAAGGGGAACGAGGCAGAGCTCATTAAGATTCAGCGCTCCAGAGCCAGAAGCCTGGATGGGAGCTCCCGGAACGTGCTCTGTTAGTGGAATTTCTTTTAATGAATTAATTTTTCCACTTCCTGATTTTGCTAAAGCTTAAATGGGGCGGTTGAGAGAATATTTTTCATTTACCGTGTTTGTGTGTACTGTTATTGTTCTTCATCTGTTGCAGTTGATATTTTCCTCTCTTCTCATGATACTATGCAAGCTATGGTATACCCCTAACATAGTGACTAGGTTTTATGAAAAAACTGCATTGTGGGTAATTTTATGGAGGTAAATTGTGTGTGTGCTTCACTGCAGTGTTCATTCATGGAACAAGGAATCCCTGTAGCTATCTTCACTAGCACGAGCCTCACTTTAAATTCAAAAGACAGTCTGCAGAACCAAATTCCAACACAGTTGACCATCTGAATAGTGCTGCTAGATACTCCTTTTAGGAGCCTCACCCACCATACTTTTACTCTCTTCAGCTTTGTGGAAAATAATTTAATAAATGTAAAAAACTGTCTTGGATACGAACTTGAAACAAATCATTTCAATTTGATAGTAAATTAAATAAAATCTCATAAGATCTTGGTGTTTTGGTAAGTCACAATGACAGCCTTGCATTTATTGCTGGGGTTAGATCTTACCTTTGTAAACATTGGTTTACCGTGCTGAGTGACCATGGTACACTGATCACAGTCCACAGTGATGCAGGAGTTGTGGAAGGACTCCTTGGAGTGCTTGAGGATGTAGTACAGGTCAGTGACGCCGCCCTCAAACACTGTGCTGAAGTAGCGCGGGATGAGCGTTCGTCCGATAGCTGAGAAAAAAAGGGGGAAAAAAGAGCGGGATGTTATTAATAATTGAAATATGGGACTAAATGTCACGCCTTGGTAATTGTATTTTGTGTTTTTGTTATATGTTTGGGTAGGCAAGGGTGTGACATGGGTTTATATGTTGTGTTTCGTATTGGGGTTTGTATTAATTGGGATCGCGGCTGATTAGGGGTGTTGTATAGGCTTGGCTGCCTGAGGCGATTCTCAATTAGAGTCAGGTGCTTATCGTTGTCTCCGATTGGGAACCGTATTTAGGCAGTCTCAGTTTCGCTTTGTATTTTGTGGGTGTTTGTTCCTGTCTCTGTGTTGTATTCACCTGATAGGCTGTAATTAGTTTCTCGTTTCGTTTGTTGTTTTCGTATTTCAGTTATTTCATGTACCGTCATATCATTCATTAAAGGCATGAGTAACCAACACGCTGCATTTCGGTCCGACTCTCTTCATTCAACAGACGAACGTCGTTACAGAAACACCCACCACTCTCACGGACCGAGCAGTGTGTAACTGGCAACAACGTAGATAACTGGCAGGAGCTAAAGGAGGACGTTATGGACGGTAGAGGCATGGAGTATACGACGTGGGAAGAAATCGACAGGTGGGCGGCCGACCCAGAGCGTGTGCAGGAGCCCGCCTGGGATTCCCTGCAGCAATGCGAAGAGGGCTATAGACGAATGGAGTCGAAAAGGAAAACATGGCGACGCAGAGTGAATACCGAAAGTAACCCCCAAATATTTATTAGGGGAGAGCGCAGAAAGAGAGTGGCTGAGTCAGGAGTCAGACCTGAGCCTACTCTCCCTGTTAATCGTGAAGAGCAGTTGCAGTGGGAGAGGCTGCACCACTTGGAGAATTGGACATGGAGGAGGAATTAGACGTTAAAGGACCCTGGGCTCAGCCTGGAGAATATCGCCGTCCCAAGGAAGAAATAGAAGCGGAAAAAGTGGAGAGGCGCAGGTATGAGGAGGCAGCACGGCGACGCGGTTGGAAGCCAGAAAAGCAGCCCCCAAAAATAATTGGGGTGGGGGCTAGAAGGGAGAATAGTTATGCCAGGTAGGAGACCTGCGCAAACTCCCTGTGCTCACCGTTGGGCTAGAGAGACTGGGCAGGCACCGTGTTATGCTATGGAGCGCACGGTGTTTCCAGTGTGTGTGCAGAGCCAGGTGCGGCACATACCAGCCCTTCCTATTGGCCGGGCTAGAGTGGGCATCGAGCCAGGTAAGCTTGGGCAGGCTCGGTGCTCAAGAACTCCAGTGCGCCTGCACGGTCCTGTCTATCCAGAGCCACCTCCACACACCAGTCCTCCGGTAGCAGCTCCCCGCACCAGGCTTCCTGTGCGTGTCCTCGATCCAGTACCACCAGTTCCAGCACCACGCACCAGGCCTCCAGTGCGCCTCGCCTGTTCAGCGCAGCCAGCGCTTTTCTCCTCTCCTGCGCTGTCGGAGTCTCTCGCCTGTTTAGCGCAGCCAGAGCCTTTCTCCTCTCCTGCGCTGCCGGAGTCTCCAGTCTGCCCAACGCCACCAGTGCTCCCAGTCTGCCCAGTGCCACCAGTGCTCCAAGTCTGCCCAGCGCCGTCAGTCTGCCCAGCGCCGCCAGTCTGCCCAGCGCCGCCAGTCTGCCAGGATCCGCCAGAAGTGCCAGTCAGCCATGATCTTCTAGATCGGCCAGACAACCAGTCTCTTCCAGTTCCGCCAGCCAGCCAGGATTTACCGGAGCCTACTACCTGCCTGAGCTTCCTCTCAGTACTGGGCTTCCTCTCAGCACTGGGCTTCCTCTCAGTACTGGGCTTCCCCTCAGTACCGGGCTTCCCCTCAGTACCGGGCTTCCCCTCAGTACCGGGCTTCCCCTCAGTACCGGGCTTCCCCTCTGTCCCGGGCTGCTTCTGTCCCGAGCTGCCCCTCTGTCCCGGGCTGCCCCTCTGTCCCGAGCTGCCCCTCTGTCCCGAGCTGCCCCTCTGTCCCGAGCTGCCCCTCTGTCCCGAGATGCCCCTCTGTCCCGAGCTGACTATTAGGCCATGGTCGGCGGAGAGGGTGGATTATCCCAGGACGCGAAGGGGAGGAACAAGGACATTAATGGAGTGGGGTCCACGTCCCGAGCCGGAACCGCCACAATGGACAGACGCCCACCCGGACCCTCCCTATGCTTTTGAGGTGAGTCCGGGAGTCCACACCTTAGGGGGGGGGGGGTTCTGTCACGCCTTGGTCATTGTATTTTGTGTTTTTGTTATATGTTTGGGTAGGCCAGGGTGTGACATGGGTTTATATGTTGTGTTTCGTATTGGGGTTTGTATTAATTGGGATCGCGGTTGATTAGGGGTGTTGTATAGGCTTGGCTGCCTGAGGCGATTCTCAATTAGAGTCAGGTGCTTATCGTTGTCTCCGATTGGGAACCGTATTTAGGCAGCCTCAGTTTCGCTTTGTATTTTGTGGGTGTTTGTTCCTGTCTCTGTGTTGTATTCACCAGATAGGCTGTAATTAGTTTCTCGTTTCGTTTGTTGTTTTCATATTTCAGTTATTTCATGTACCGTCATATCATTCATTAAAGGCATGAGTAACCAACACGCTGCATTTCGGTCCGACTTCATTCAACACACAAACGTCGTTACACTAAAGTAGTGAAGGGTGAGTGTATGTCCAATTTAAAACAGGGAAAACAGAGTAAAAATACATCATTCACCCATTAAACTTCTTAGGGATCAAATCCCGTTTACCGGGATTGATTTGACAACATCCGGTGAAATCACAAGTGTAATACACCAAAATACAGCTTTACTTCTTGTTAATCCAGCCACAGTGTTAGATTTCAAAAAGGCTTTACGGCGAAAGCAAACCATGCTATTATCTGAGGATAGCACCCCATCAAACAAACACAGACAATCAATCATATTTCATCCCGCCAGGCGCGACACAAAACTCAGAAATAACGATATAATTAATGCCTTACCTTTGAAGAGCTTCTTCAGTTGGCACACCAATACGTCCCATAAATATCACAAATGGTATTTTGTTCGATTAATTCTGTCGTTATATCTCCAAAATGTCCATTTATTTGGCGCGCTTGATCCAGAAAAACACAGGTTCCAACTCGCGCAACATGACTACAAAAGATCTAATATGTTACCTGTAATCTTTGTCCAAACATTTCAAACAACTTTCCTAATAAAACTTTAGGTATTTTTTTACGTAAATAATCAATAAAATTTAAGACGGGATAAACTGCGTTCAATAGCGGATAAAAACAAAGTGGAGCGAGTTTTCAGGTCGTGCACCCCTAACAAACAGTACACTAAACTCGACCCTCGTTCTGAACAGCCCTACTTCTTCATTACACAAAGGAAAAACATCAACCAATTTCTAAAGACTGTTGACATCTAGTGGAAGCGATAGGAACTGCAAACAAGTGCCTAAGAAATCTAGATCCTCATAAAAAAAACAAAAGAGGGTGACCTCAAAAATTATTTTTCCTGGATGGTTTGTCCTCAGGGTTTCATCTGCCAAATAAATTATGTTATACTCACAAACATACTTTTAACAGTTTTAGAAACGTTAGAGTGTTTTCTATCAAAGTCGACTAATTATATGCATATCCTAGCTTCTGGGCCTGAGAAGCAGGCAGTTTACTTTGGGCAAACTTTTCATCCGGACGTGAAAATACCGTCCCCTAGCCCAAAGAGGTAATTAATACATTTGTAGACTCAAGTTTTTACCAAACTAGCCTTTATAGGCTAGTTATGGTCTATTAAAATGTGTACGTATGTGAAGGTACCTGACAAAGACCTACATTATAGATGGATAGAAGGTTTTACACCATGTATGCTACCCAATTTTAGCCATTACTGATCTGCTTTTCTTTGCTTAATGTGAAGTATCCACACAGTAGAAAGCAAACCATTTGTTTAGAAAAATACAGGCTCCTTCAATTGTTTGCCGGTTTAGTGAGGGAATTATTCCAAGCAAGCAAAGTAAAACTTGGGACAGTCTGGTTTGAAAGTTACAGGAAAGCTGTGAAAGGTTACTAGAGAACGCTAAAAGTACTCAAAGTGGAGGAAAGGTGCGGATTTAATCAAGAGAGTGAGAGAGAGAGAGAGAGAGAGAGAGAGAGAGAGAGAGAGAGAGAGAGAGAGAGAGAGAGAGAGAGAGAGAGAGAGAGAGAGAGAGAGGGGGAGGGGAAAGTATGCCAGTGTCTTTTGCCCTCAGGCTTTCTTGTTCTTTCTCATCTTGCCTCTATTCTCTTTCAGCTTGATCTCTGTTTAAATTAATATAACGAATAATACAAAAGGATCATGCTTTAGGATACACTGTGTGACATTATGCAAAACAGAAAAGATATCTCTTCATCACATTATCAGCTTATGTCGGGGTAGTGTATTTGTAACAAGGGAAGGAGACACTATCAAATCAAATCAAATGGTATCAGTCATATGCGCCGAATAAAACAGGTGTAGACCTTACAGTGAAATGCTTACTTACTGTACAAGCCCTTAACCAACAATGCAGTTTAAAAAAATACAAATGAGAATAAGAAATAAAAGTAACAAGTAGTT
The DNA here is from genome assembly GCF_021184085.1 of Oncorhynchus gorbuscha. Taxonomy (NCBI): domain Eukaryota; kingdom Metazoa; phylum Chordata; class Actinopteri; order Salmoniformes; family Salmonidae; genus Oncorhynchus; species Oncorhynchus gorbuscha. The sequence continues at coordinate 48,269,783 of NC_060195.1, forward strand.
AAAGAGCAGCAGTAAAATAACAATAGCGAGACTACATACAGGGGGGTACTGGTACAGAGTCAATGTGCAGGGGCACCGGTTCGCTAAGGTAATTGAGGTAATATGTACATGTAAGTAGAGTTATTAAAGTGACTATGAATAGATAATTACAGAGAGTAGGAGCAGCTTAAAACCGGAGCAATGCAAATAGTCTGGGTAGCCATTTGATTAGATGTTCAAGAGTCTTATGCCGTGCGTTAGCAGAGAGAACAGTCTATGACTAGGGTGGCTGGAGTCTTTGACAATTGTTAGGGCCTTCCTCTGACACTGCCTGGTATTGAGGTCCTGGGTGGCAGGAAGCTTGGCCCTTGTGATGTACTGGGCCGTATGCACTACCCTCTGAAGTGCCTTGTGGTCGGATGCTGAGCGGTTGCCATTCCAGGCAGTGATGCAACCAGTGCTCTCGATGGTGCAGCTGTAGAACCCTTTGAGGATCTGAGAACCCATGCCAAACTCATTTATGAGGGGGAATAGCTTTTGTCGTGCCCTATTCACGACTGTCTTGGTGTGCTTGGACCATGTTAGTTTGTTCGTGATGTGGCCACCAAGGAACTTGAAACTCTCAACTTGCTCCACTACAGCCCCGGTGATGACAATGGGGGCATGCTCGGTCCTCCTTTTCCTGTAGTCCACAATCATCTCCTTTGTCTTGATCATGTTGAGGGAGAGGTTGTTGTCCTGGCACCACACGACCAGGTCTCTGACCTCCACCCTATAGGCTGTCTTGTCGTTGTCGGTGATCAGGCCTACCACTGTTGTGTCATCAGGAAACTTAATGATGGTGTTGGAGTCGTGCCTGGCCGTGCAGTCATGAGTCAACAGGGAGTACAGGAGGGGACTGAGCACGCACCCCTGAGGGGCCCCTGTGCTGAGGATCAGTGTTGTGGATGTGTTACATACCCTTACCACCTGGGGGAGGTCCACCCGTCAGGAACTACAGGATCCAGTTGCAGAGGGAGGTGTTTAGTCCCGGGTCCTTAGCTTATTGATGAGCTTTGAGGACACTATTGTGTTGACCGCTGAGCTGCAGTCAATGAATAGCATTCTCACATAGGTGTTCCTTTTGTCCAGGTGGGAAAGGGCAGTGTGGAGTGCAATAGATATTGCATCATCTGTGGATCTGTTTGGGCGGTATGCAAATTAGAGTGGGTCTAGGGTTTCTGGGATAATGGTTTTGATGTGAACCATGACCAGCTTTTCAAAGCACTTCATGGCTACAGACGTGAGTGCTACGGGTCAGTAGTTATTTAGGCAGGTTAGTGTTCTTGGGCACAGGGACAATGGTGTTCTGCTTAAAACATGTTGCTATTACAGGGAGAAGTTGAAAATGTCAGTGAAGACACTTGGTCAGCGTATGTCCTGGTAATCCGCCTGGCTCTGTGGCCTTGTGAATGTTGATGACCTGTTTAAAGGTCTTACTCACATCGGCTGCGGAGAGTGTGACCATACCGTTGTACGGAACAGCTGGTGCTTCATGCATGTTTCAGTGTTATTTTCCTCGAAGCGAGCATAGAACTGGTTTAGCTCGTCTGGTAGGCTCTTGTCACTGGGCATCTCTTGGCTGTGCTTCCCTTTGTAGTCTGTAATGGTTTGCAAGCCCTGCCATATCCGACGAGTGTCGGAGCCGGTGTAGTATGATTCGATCTTAGTCCTGTATTGACGATTTGCCTGTTTGATGGTTCGCCGGAGGGCATAGCAGGATTTCTTGCAAGCTTCCGGGTTAGAGTCCCGCTCCTTGAAAGCGGCAGCTCTAGCCTTTAGCACAGTGCGAATGTTGCCTGTAATTATTTAACCAGGCAAGTCAGTTAAGAACACATTTTTATTCACAATGACAGCCTACCGGGGAACAGTGGTTAACTGCCTTGTTCAGGGGCAGAATGACAGAATTTTACCTCGTCAGAGATTCGATCCAGCAACCTTTTGGTTACTGGCCTAACACTCTAACCACTCGGCTACCTGCCACCCCAAACATTCTGATAGAAATTTGGTAAAACAGATTTAAGATTCCCTGCATTAAAGTTCCCGGCCACTAGGAGCGACCCTTCTGGATGAGCGTTTTCCTGTTTGCTTATGGTGTAATAAGGCTCATTGAGTGTGGTATTAGTGCCAGCATCGGTCTGTGGTGGTATGTAGACAGCTAAGAAAAATACAGATGAAAACTCTCTAGGTAGATAGTGTGGTATACAGCTTGTCATGAGATACTACCTCAGGCGAGCAAAACCTTGAGACTTCCTTAGATGTCGTGCACCAGCTGTTGTTTACATAGATGCATAGTCCGCTCCCCCTTTTCTTACCAGACGCCACTGTTCTATCCTGCCGATACAGCGTATAACCAGCCAGCTGTATGTTGATAATGTCGTCGTTCAGTCATGCCCCGTGAAGCATAAGATATTACAGTTATTAATGTCCCATTGGTAGTTCAATCTTGCTCGTAGGTCATCGATTCTATTTTCCAGTGATTGCACGTTAGCTAGAAGAATGGAAGGCAAGGGGGGTTTATCTGATCGCTTACGAATTCTCAGAAGGCAGCTTGACCTTCGTCCTCTTTTTCTCCATCGTCTCTTCACGCAAATGACGGGGATTTGGGTCTGTTCCCAGGAAAGCAGTATGTCTTTCACGTCGGGCTCGTCGGACTCATTAAAGGAAAAAAAGCTTCTGCCAGTTCGTGGTGAGTAATCGCTGTTCTGATGTCCAGAAGTTATTTTCAGTCATAAGAGACGGTAGCAGCAAGTGGTTAGAGCGTTGGACTCGTAACCGAAAGGTTGCAAGTTCAAATCCTGAGCTGACAAGGTACAAATCTGTTGTTCTGCCCCTGAACAGGCAATTAATCCACTGTTCCCAGGCCATCATTGAAAACAAGAATTTGTTCTTAACTGACTTGCCTAGTTAAATAAAGGTAAAATAAAACGTACAAAATGTTTAAAAATAAGCTACAAACAACGCAGAAAAACAAACATAAAAACACAGTCCGTTAGGTGCACGTAAAACATTAGCCATCTTCTCCGGCGCCATCAGCCATCTAGTCATGTTAGAAGAACAGTGTTTTGAATCAAAAGAAGCCACGCACATTGGAACCCCATCCTACTCTCTCTTCCTCTGAAACAAGCTACATTATCCAGCAAGACTCTTGATTCTGAGCAGAAATAATGCATTTTAGAGGCAACACACTGTTGGGTGGAATTATGTTCCACTGTTCTCCCGAGGGAGCATAGCTAGGGAAATAAAACTTCATTTAGAAATGTCCCCCAAAGACAGTAGTGGCTGTGGCTCCCGAGAGAGAGAGAGAGAGAGAGAGAGAGAGAGAGAGAGAGAGAGAGAGAGAGAGAGAGAGAGAGAGAGAGAGAGAGAGAGAGAGGGAGAGATAGCTGGTCCTGGGGCTCACTCTCTACTACACTGAATCCTCAGGACCAGAATATCCAATCTATCAGAATGAACCAAAATACCAACTATTTGACCAAGTTTACTGATCAAAATCTTAGAAAAACCCTTAAGAAAGTACGGGCTCAATGAGCACAGCCTTGCATTGAGAAGGGTAGACACAGGAAAGCCTGGCTCCCTGTAGAAGAAAGGCTGTGCAACCACCGCACCACAGCAGAACCTGAGACAGAGCTAACTGACAAAATATTTTAAAAAATAAAAAATAATTGACAGTGTAATTTTCCCAAATTTTAAACTCTTAATCAATGTTTCAAAGACCTCTCTGATGAGATTAGGCTACCTGTTCTGTTGGGGGAGGATGCAGAGAGCTGTGGGTTGGCAGCGCACTACATTGTTGCCTGCCATAAAATGAGGGACAGAGTCTGACAGACCAACCAACCTGCACATGTCCTCTTCGCCAACTGTTATTGTTCAATGTATGGTTATTTTGACCCTTGATTGTTGTTGTTACTGTTGTCCCATTGACAATATTGATTATTATTATTTTAATTATGTTAATATTATAAATGTATCATTTAATCTCCAAAGTACGCTTTGACAATATGTACATTGTTATGTCATGCCAATAAAGCAAATTGAATTGAATTGAGAGAGAGAGAGAGAGAGAGAGAGAGAGAGAGAGAGAGAGAGAGAGAGAGAGAGAGAGAGAGAGAGAGAGAGAGAGAGAGAGAGAGAGAGAGAGAGAGAGAGGGGGGAGAGAAAGAGAGAGAGGGGGAGAGAAAGAGAGAGAGAAAGGGGGAGAGAAAGAGAGAGAGAGGGGGAGAGAAAGAGAGCGAGAGAGAGGGGGAGAGAAAGAGAGAGAGGGGGAAAGAAAGAGAGAGAGAGAGAGGGGGAGAGAAAGAGAGAGAGAGGGAGAGAGAGAGAAAAAGAGAGAGCCCGTGACGGGCATGTTTTTTCAAATTCGATAAAGTCGGGCATGACTAAATAAACACATAAAAAAGGGTGAGCAGTGGAGGGAGGGAGAGAGAGAGAGGTAAGAGAGAGAGATACACAGATATGCTTCTCGCACACCTGACCAACCCATAAGCTTCAGTGGAAGCCTCGCATGAGGAGACTCAACCAAAATCATATCCCACAAAATAACACTGCACACCCCACCTAAAACACACTGATAGAGTGGGTAATGGCAGGCATGGTAAATATTGTACCATTTCAAGCTCCATAGTCCAGTGTTTCCCCTACATTATTTTCTAGGTGGGGTGCAAAGAGATCCAAAGCATATTGGGGTATTGTGGGGAGGCGGGTGGCAACAGAGCTAGGATGTACACTCTTAGACAAAAAAAAGGTGCTATCTAGAACCTAAAAGGGTTATTTAACTTTCCCTATAGGAGAAACCTTTGAATAACCCTTTTTGGTTCCAGGTAGAACCATTTCTCAGGTAGAACCCTTTCCACAGATGGTTATACATGGAACCAAAAAGGGTTATCCTATGGGGACAGCCATAGGTGTGTGTGTCTATGTGTCTGTGTGCCTGTGTGTGTGTGTGAGTGTGTGTGTGTGTGTGAGTGTGTGCGTAGGTGCATACATATTGCTTTTTTGTTACTATTAAAAAGTAATGGGTCGGGGACGTGATGAGTCTTAACGAGCCCCAAGGTTATTCAAATGATTTCCACTTACAATTACCACCACTAGAGTAACAGAACCCTCAAGCTCACAAACAAACATTCATTTGTTTTGAAAATGTCTATCCTTCCCCCTTCCCCTCAGTCTCTCTCCCTCTCATTCTCTCTCTATCATTCTCTCTCATCTCTCTCGTCCCCATCTCTTTTTTTTACCACCAAGTTGATTGGCCCATCTTCAGACGCGGGCACTCGAGAGATAGGATTAACCGCCACTTGTTTGGGTGAACACGACGCGCAACATATGCCTCTCAAGTAATGTGTACCCAAACATGCAATTTACAAACAATTAACGCTGTGTTAATTAACCACATTAATTCATGCCACTTTGTGGAATTGTTCCCCTTGCGAGTCCCTAGGACCGCTGCCAGCAGCCCGAGCCAAAAAGACTGTGAGAAACAGTTTGGGCTCCGAGCAGAACGGGGGGTTTCTCGAGGAAAGGGGCCGCTGTCTGCCTTTCCACTAGTTTTCTAGTGAGTGAGTGCACACACACACGTATGAGGGTTGAGGGTGTGCTGTATGTGTGTCCGTAGGTTTGCGTGTATGTGTGTGATGGTGGGGGGGGGGGGGGGGGGTGCTGTATGTGTGTGTGTATCTTTGGGTGTGTTGTGTGTCTGTGGGTGTATGTTGGTGAGAGGGATGTGTGGAAGGTTGTGAGAGGGATGGTGGTTAGAGGAAAGGAGAAAGGCAATATCCACTGTGCAACATATAACGAGGCACAGAGGGACTGTAGTAGGAGCATGCTATATGCCCAGGAATTCATATCGACACACACTCAATGTACACCCACCCACACATACATTACAAGAGTCATGTTGAGTATCTGATAGTCTATACTGTATATGATACTGGTAAAATTAATAAATTATGATTTAATAACCATTAACCATAATACAATTGACTAACTGGTCATTGAGTTCAGTAGTCACAGCTGGATTTTCAAAAGTAAAGGCAGGGTTATGGAGAGTCGAGTTGACTTGTGGAGAGTCCGCCAATAACATTAGTACAGATTTTAGTTTAGTGCATTGTTTATACAGTTAAAAGTATGGTAACTAAGCCATTCATTTGTACTTTTCTACCAGTAACCAGTTACGTCAAATACAACAAACTTGACTGAACTTCACTTGAGTTTCAGGGTTGTCACCAGTGGTCATCTCATTCCTATGAGCTGCAGAAACACGGACAGAAAAGTGATGATGAGACAAAATTCATAGGAGTATCCCACAGAATCGGGGTACATTAAAAAGGGGGAAAAAGGCGAGAAAGTAGAGAGATACTCAGTGGGTGATTATGCAGAAAATGCAGCTTTACGCACTGCAGACAAGAACGCATGGAAATTAGGGAGGAAGGGAGAAATGGTAGACATATGAAAAACTCTATAGAGTGTCATGTGCAATTTCTATTAGAATCGTTGATAGGAATGCATACAGGGCCGGTCCTGGCCGTTCTGCCGCCCTAGGGGAGACAAAAAAGTGCCGCTCCTACAAGAATAGTCCCAGTAAGCAAAATGACATTTAAAAGATGTCTAACAGATGTATTTTTCCCCTAAAAACAAGTACTTTTTGAAATTAGGTTAGTTTTTAGTTCTGAATGGAAGGTGAAAATATGTCTTTTCCAGACATTGAAATCAGGTTCATTTTTGGATATGAATGAAATTTGAAAATATTTAATTTATAGACTTTTAAGTTTGGGCCAAATCAAGGCTGGTCCAGATCGGACAAAATCTGAACCAAACAGAGACGTCTATGATTGGTTCAGATTTGGTCCGGACTGGAAAGGACCAAAAAAAGACATCCAAAAGGCATTGGTCCATTATAGCCTACAACAGGGATGGGCAACTCCAGTCCTCAGGGTCGGAGTGGTGTGACACTTTTTCCCCATCCCTAGTCAACACAGCTGATTGCATTTTAAACTAATTGCATTCTAAACTGAAGATCATGATTAGTTGATTACTGGTGTCAGATGTGTTAGCTGGGCCTGGGGCAAAAGTGTGACACCAATCAGTCCCCAGTTGCCCATCCCTGGCTTACAGTGTTACCATAAATGTCATTTTAGGAATCCATCTATGTGATACTGTAGGCATACCATTTGTAAAACACCCCAAGAAAAGACTACCCAAAATATGTCCAAAAAATGTCGCAGTCGGTCCGTGCTTAATGTGGTTTAGCCTACCATGTCAGCCAGCAATGGAATTTTATGAATGCCCATCCATGCGGTAGGCCCACCGTTTGTAAAACAGGCCGTTTCATTGGCTTTATTAGTCCTGATTCCTGTGACTAATCAATTTGCTCTCAGGGAACAAGGGGGCCAGGGTTCCGGGGGAAAAGCACGGTTTCGATTGCTCCTACAGTTTTGCTTCGGTACTGCAGGTTAACTGATGCTCGGCTCAGAAAGACCATTTCCATACACGGCCATGTCAGATTTGAAAATTCCTAACAAGACACTTTAGTCATCACCTTCGTGCACAAAACATCCATTGAACGATTCAAATAATTGTCGCTGAGGCCGATTTTTTTTCTCTTCATTTACTCACAGCCAAAGATATGAATTCACTTTTTATATTCATCCAATGTCTGCCATGTTTATGAATGACATTATGACGTCGTCGCTGCTCACGCTGCTCCCTGTGCTAGTCCGCATCTGAAGTAGGTCCGGATAAACCTGATGTAACCTGTATAGTATAGAGATGGTCCATGAATAGGCATATGCGAACGTGAGTCGATTACCTTGAAAACAACAGTCGGACATCTTGGACGCATTCTCCAGTTCTTATTATACCTCAGTGTCAGGGAGATGATAGGAGAAAACCTATTTGCGTCACGGGAGTTGAAGGAAGAAAGGATATAGGTACTTTTGAGGAGATGGGAAACTCCATTGGAATCGTATTATAACGCCCACTGTGGATGTTGCCCACGTGTCGTCAATGGGCCGTGCGGTACATTCTGCCATGTGTCGTCAATGGGCCGTGCGGTTCATTCTGCCATGTGTCGTCAATGGGCCGTGCGGTACATTCTGCCATGTGTCGTCAATGGGCCGTGCGGTACTTTCTGCCATGTGTCGTCAATGGGCCGTGCGGTACTTTCGGCACGATTGCTTCAAGGAGTGAATGGGAGTCAATTGGGTGCTACAGTAGCTCAAAAACCCAACATTAGCATGAATTTCATGAACAAGAAGTACAACATTAAAAATCCTTTCAGAGATATAAGATAATTATCGTATAGCTTTGGAATTGTGACATTGCATACTTTTGCGGAAAAGAGGCAGGTTTCTCGAGTCATACCTTGACTTGGAGAAGGGCTTGTGTGACGATTAGCTTCGCAACCGCGTGACGCAACATGACAACGTGAATGCGATTGGTCGACAGTCTGCTGGGTGCGGCGTTATACAGTACGTACCTTCATTCTGTTCCTCCATTCATTGCCATTCTATGGGATTCCTATCTCCTCCTTTCTCTAATATCTCTGAAAAGGATATTCATCTGTCAGTGTACTGTTTGCTTTGCGGACATTTGAATTAAATATATACTTTGTCATCATGGCGATATAGATGGTTAGTCCCAGTCGGTATTAGAGTGGCCACGTTCGCCTGTGGGGAAAACAGCCTGTGGTTACCTAGGTTAATCCATTGGCTCACAGAAAATACTTGATTACAAATACAAATACAATTACAAAACTACATTTCAGAAAAGGACAACGTCTAAAGACTGCTGTTCAACATTGCCTGCTCCCGAGCGTTCTCACTACTTTGAATCACGTAATATTGTACAGCTTCCCTCGTCCCCCTTTTCATGACGGTGTTAGCAGCCACGTGATTGCGATTGGAACATTAAGCTAGCCAAGACCAAAAACACGAACCAACGGACTATACAACTACAAGTTGTGAGTCTTACCTGTGATGAAATGTTTTCCACACACATAGCTACGTGTAGCCAACTCGGACACTTGGTCCCAACATTTCCCACTCCCCCACGCCAAATAGCCTGAAGCCACAGGGCTCTTCTCGCAGGCTCTATTTCCCTACATGGGAGCATTGTGAACCATAGATTGGGATTTTTGGCCTGGTTACATGTACATTGAACAACACAGTGGCTTTTCAGCGTGTTTCGTTATTTCTGTATAAATTAAAAAGCGACAATGAATTTAGCTCTTTACACTGGGGTTCAATAGGAAATCATGTTTGTTTTCCCCAATTTGTTAGCGGGGTCAAGGGGAATTCCTTAATATTATGTGAGTATCGACTCGGCGTATGGGTGTGTTCTAGACAAGTATGCCCATACCTTCTACTGGCTGATTTGGCGAGCACGTAATTGTTTCAAAATGATGAAATGTGACATTGGATTATCCCTTATCGCCAGTGACGAGAGCCTTATAAGTATGACAAGCGCCTACACGATTTCCTGATTTCACAGATGGACCACTTAGAAGTTAAATCGTGGTGAATTTGTATTTTATTTTACCAACTGATAGAACATGGGCATTTACCAGAATGACAGGAGTTTTCATTATATATATATGTTTTTACTTCTGGGGGTGAATTATCCCTTGAAGATATCGACACAATGTGAAAAGAAACAAAAAGATTCATTGATGTATTGATATTTTCTGAGTGTGTGATCAATGATTGAAGAGGTTCCTTCTAGCCTATTTAACACAACGAACCAACTGGTCTTGCTATCGACCTGTGTCTTTGCTTACTGTATCTCCAGCAACACTAATGCTCGAGATAATGCAACGGATGGCCGAGTGTACACGCCAACACGACCTGTCACTGCTGTTACTGTTGGGTTAGAGGTTAAGATCCATGGAGGGAGAAGAAGCGAACACCATGTGACAAACAGCTGACTTTGGTCAAGTAACGTCAATGAATCATTTTTTAAAAATGTATTATTTTATATATATCCCTTTTTATAGTAACATTTGTCACAAAGATATTTGAAGTAACTAGACCTTTAAAGAGCAAGCAGCTCTGTGGCAAGGGAAAACTCTCTAGAACAAAGAAACGAGGAGGAACCAGACATCCTCTGGTTTATGATGTACTCTAAATGTGCCAATATTCACAGTTCACAGTATTAAAAATAATGTAATAGTGTCTTGTTTGTAGTTGAACTCTTGTCTGTATAAATAGAGTTCAGGGAGGAACAGGTTAAAGACACACATACTGTAAATTACAGTACGTAAGATCAACCACACACACATATACATTTGCACGCACGCACGCACACACACACACACACACACACACACACACACACACACACACACACACACACACACACACACACACACACACACACACACACACACACACACACACACACACACACACACACACACACACACACACACACACACACACACACACACACTATGATGACGATAATGGCGCCAGAAGGGATGGCTCTGCTGGTTTTTTTCCCCCATAATGTTGCTGCTACCATCTCTTATGACCGAAAATAGCTTTTGGTCATCAGGAACAGCGAACTCACTTCGAATTGGACTAATATTTTTTTTCTTTAATGAGTCAGACGAGAAGGATATACCGCCTTGTCGAGACAAGGCCCAAATCCCGTCATCGGGGTAAAGAAAATACAGAGAAAACAGGGGAGGAGGGCGGGGTGCCTTGTAAGAATTTGCAGACGAGTATGTAAACCACCACTTCCCTCCGTATTATAGGCCAATGTGCAATCATTGGAAAACAAAATGGACGATCTTCGATTAAGACTATCCTACCACGGGATGTTAAATACTGTAATATCTTGTGTTTCACTGAGATTTGGCTGAACGATGACACGGATAATATAGAGCTAGCTGGCTTCTGTCTGTTTCGGCAGGACTTCTGGTCTAACTTTAAAGAAGTCTCTAGGCATTGCTCGTCCTGAGGTAGAATACCTCTTGATAAGCTGTAGACCACACTGTCTACCAAGAGAGTTCTCATCTATATTATTCGTAGCTTCATATTTACCACCACAAACCGATGCTGGCACTAAGACCACACACAACGAGCTGTATAAGGCCATAAGCAAACAAGAAAATGTTCTTCCATAAGCAGCGCTCCTAGTGGCCAGGGACTTTAATGCAGGCAAACTTAAATCCCTTTTTACCTCATTTCTACCAGCATGTCACATGTGCAACCAGAGGAAAAACAACTCTAGACCACCTTTACTCCACACACAGAGACGCATACAAAGCTCTCCCTGGCCCTCCATTTGGCAAATCTGACCATAATTCTATCCTCCTGATTCCTGCTTACAAGCAAAAAATAAAGCAGGAAGTACCAGTGACTCGTTCAATACAGCAGTGGTCAGATGACACGGATGCTATGCTACAGGACTGTTTCGCTAAGACAGACTGGAATATGTTCCAGGATTCATTCAATGGCAATGAGCAGTATACCACCTCAGTCACTGTCTTCATCAATAAGTGCATTGACGAATTTGTCCCTACAGAGACCGTACATAAATTTACCAACCAGAAGCCATGGATTACAGGCAACATCTGTACCGAGCTAAAGGCTAGAGCTGCCGCTTTCAAGGAGCGGGACACTAATCCGGACGCTTATAAGAAATCCCGCTATGCCTTCAGATGAACCATCAAACAGACAAAGTGTCAATACAGGACTAAGATTGAATCCTACTACACTGGCTCTTGACACTCGTCGTATATTGCAGGGCTTGAAAACTATTACGGACTACAAAGGGAAACCCAGACGCGAGCCTAAGAGATGAGCTCGCTTCGAGGCAAGCAACACTGAATCATGCATGAGAGCACCATTTGTTCCGGACGAATGTGTGATCGCGCTCTCCGTAGCCGATGAGAGCGAGACCTTTAAACAGGGGAACATTCACAAAGCCACGGGGCCAGACGGATTACAAGGGCGTGTACTCAAAGTATGTGCGAACCAACTGGCAAGTGTCTTCACTGACATTTTCAACCTCTCGCTGGCTGTAATACCTACATGTTTCAAACAGACCACCATAGTCCCTGTGCATAAGAAAGCGAAGGTAACTCACATAAATGATTACCGCCCCTTAGCACTCACGTCGGTAGCCATGAAGTGCTTTGAAAGGCTGGTCATGGCTCACATCAACACCATCATGCCAGAAACCCTAGACCCACTCCAAATCGCATACCGCCCCAACAGATCCAAAGATGATGCAACCTCATTCACACCCCACACTGCCCTTTCCCATCTGGACAAAAGGAACACCTATGTGAGAATGCTGTTCATTGACTACAGCTCAGCGTTCAACACCATAGTACCCACAAAGCTCATCACTAAGCTAAGGACCCTGGGACTAAACACATCCCTCTGCAACTGGATCCTGGACTTCCTGACGGGACGCCCCCAGGTGGTAAGGGTAGACACTGATCCTCAACCCTGGGGTCCCTCAGGGGTGCGTGCTTAGTCCCCTCCTGTACTCCCTGTTCACTCACGACTGCGTGGCCAAGCACGACTCCAACACCATCATTAAGTTTGGTGATGACACAACAGTGGTAGGCCTGATCCCAGACAACGAGACAGCTTATAGGGAGGAGGTCAGAGACCTGGCAGTGTGGTGCCAGGACAACAACCTCTCTCATTGTGAGCAAGACAAAGGAGCTGATCGTGAACTATAGGAAAAGGAGGGCTGAAGAGCGGGTCGTGCGTTTCAATTTCCTTAGAGTCCACATCACCAACAAACTGTCATAGTTCAAACACACCAAGACAGTTGTGAAGAGGGCACGACAACACCTTTTCCCCCTCAGGAGACGGAAACGATTTGGCATGGGTCCCCAGATCCTCAAAAAGTTATACAGCTACACCATCGAGAGCATCCTGACCGGTTGCATAACCACCTGGTATGGCAACTGCTCGGTATCTGACTGTAAGGCGCTACAGAGGGTAGTGTGTACGGCCCAGTACGTCCACTGGGGCAAAGCTTCCTGACATCCAGGACCTATATACTAGGCGGTGTCAGAGGAAGGCCCAAAAAATTGTCACATTTTCACCCAAGTCATAGACTGTTCTCTCTGCTACCGCACGGCAAGCGGTACCGGAGCACCAAGTCTAGGACCAAAACGTTCCTTAACAGCTTCTACCCCCAAGCCATAAGACTGCTGAACAACTAATTAAATGGCCACCTGGACTATTTACATTGACCCCCGCCCCCATAGTTTTTACTCTGCTGCCACTCACTGTTTAATATCTATGCATAGTCACTTTACAAATTACCTCGACTATCCACACTGACTCGGTATCGGTACCCCCTGTACATAGCCACGTTATTGTTATGTACATTTATTTTGTTACTTTTTGATTGATAGATTTTTTTAACTTGGTAAATATTTTATCAACTCTATTTCTTGAACTGCATTGTTGGTTAAGGTCTCGTAAGTAAGCATTTCACGGTAAAGTCTACACCTGTTGTATTTGGCGCATGTGACAAATAACATTTGATTTGACACACCCAGCTAGAATATGGGAATCACTGCCCAGAATATTAAATATTTAATCAGTCATGAAACTTTCATTAAAACTCTCTCTGTGCTCTCTCTCTCTCCATCTCTGTGCTATCTCTCTCTATGTGCTCTCTTACTCTGTGCACTCTCCATCTCTCTCTCTCCCACTCTCTGTGCTCTCACTCTCTCTGTGCTCTCTCTCTCTCTCTCTGTGCTCTATCTCTCTCTGTGCTCTCTCGCTCTCTCTGTGCTCTCTCTCTCTCTGTGCTCTCTCTCTCTCTGTGCTCTCTCTCTCTCTCTATGCTCTCTATCTCTCTTTGTGCTCTCTCTGTGTGTGCTCTCTCTGTGTGTGCTCTCTATGTGTGTGCTCTCTCTGTGCTCTCTCTCTGTGCTCTCTCTCTGGCTCTATCGGTGATCTCTCTCTCTGTCTGTGATCTCTCTCTCTCTCTCTCTCTCTCTCTCTCTCTCTCTCTCTCTCTCTCTCTGTGTGCTCTATCTTTCTATTTGCTCACTCTCTGTACTCTATTTCTGCTCTCTCTTTGTGCTCTCTCTCTCTCTCTTTCTCTCTCTCCATTTTCATCTCTCTCTGCCTGTTTGGGTGTTTGAACTGTACGACTCTGTCTGTTTCTTTTTGTGTCGAACACTTCTCCGAAAGCCACTCAGATAGTGGCAATTATCGAATTCATTAAGATCCTAACACAACTGTCAAAACACATTAGCAAAGGAGCATCATTAAAAAGTTTAGTACATTTTAGAGAGAGGTAACCAAATATAAAAGGCAAAGAGCCATCTAACTGAATAGTGAGCATTCTTTAAATTGGAATACTAAATTCAGGGCTGAGTTTTAGTGGTTTGCTATTTTCCGTAACTCAAATGTTGTATTTAGACATGGACATAAAAAGGGCAAACCTACCAAGCCTGAATTACGAAAAAGAACAAGATGTTGCTAAGACATATCTTCTATTTATTATAGAAAAAGTAGCTTTCCAATATAAAGTCTTTGACAATACAACACTACTCGGTAAAACCCATTTCAGTTATCATTTAAGGTGGGAGGGGGGGGGGTGAGCACAATAAATCTGACATAGACTATGAAAACCCCCCTTTCTGCAAACACATACTGAGCAAATGAACACAAAAGGTAAGTATGCAGGTTCAGCCTTGTACTTTCTGTCATTTGGCTACCTAAAACCCAAAGAGTGAACGCATTATCAATTCCGAGAGAGCATCATGTTTTTTATTATTATTATTACTTTTGACTTTTTTTAGGGGGTAGATCAGCTTTAATATTTCAGATAGATTGTGGCTTCTATCATGTGTTCACAATTCGCTTCATTGCAGCTTTAAACTGTTGCATCAACAATCAACGCAGCCTTCAATGGTGGGTCGAAACCCTCAAATCTTTCAAAATCTTTTCACCGTGTAGGCATTCTTCCTGTGCTGTGCGTCAACCCAAGAATTTCATTATCTGAAACATCATTTATTGATGGATGCAAAAGGAAACTCAACAATATATTGATGAAAGATGAATTTCCACAGTCATGGAAGACCTCTCTTTTTTGCCTCTCTCCATCAGCATATGGATTCTGGTTTTGATTGAATATAACCCTTAGTGTTTGGAGAGAGCAATTATTTTACTACCTCAGCTACGAACAGACAGAGCGGGGGGAGGGAGTGAGAGAGAGAGAGAGAGAGAGAGAGAGGAGAGAGAGAGAGAGAGAGAGAGAGAGAGGAGAGAGAGAGAGAGAGACGCATATCCAGTCACCCTCATCCAACCCTCCGCCATGCCTGAATGCCGCCGGGGGTGGGGGAAGAAGAGCAGGCGGAGGGAGGACTGGAGAGAGGAGGAGAGGGAGGAAGAAGGGGGAGATGAGGAGGGGGTATACATCCCCCCCATCCCCTGGAGGCCAGTTCTCCTCTCCTCTTCACCTCCATCCATAATTCAGGAGGGGCTGCTGGAGGCCGGGCCTCTCTCTCTACTCTCTCAGCCCCAGAACAGGGCCCCGTGGGGAGGCAAGAGCACGCACCGAGAGCCCCTTGGGCTACAACCACCACAACCACCATCACTGCCTTAGTGCTTAGACTACCCCCAACACCAGCACTAAATCTTGTATCAGCACTCGTTAGCTTGGTCAAAAATCTGGATGATTTTGAAATATATTGCTTTTAATAAAGTAGTGATTTAGATATGATTGAACGCATACAGTGCTTTAAAAAAAGAGAGTCACATTCATTTCCTCAATCTAACTGTGAAGTGTCACTATAACTCAATGGCAGAAATGAAGATCTAAGAATATGATTGGAACATGACCAGCCTAGTTAATAAAATGAGCAAAGACAAAATATGTTGTGAATGACACTAAGTTCATCAAGATCATTAAAGATTGCTATTACACACAGTATTATTTAATAAATATTCTGTTCATCACAGCAATCAGTTCAGTTCCCTTTCCTCAAAGAAATACCTTGCTTCGTTCTGCTAAGCGATCATTTCAATCACTACCGAGTCTCTGTGTATTAGCCACATACACACACACACATACAAGTGGTCTGTTAGTGAGTCTCACTTATACACACAAGCAGCATCTTGCCATCCAGCTCTGTTTCTTTAAACAACTCCCAATTCTCCCGCGTGGCTTTCCTCTGGTGTTACTCTCGGGACAGTGGGGATTCGCCCCAGGTAGGTGATTGTAAAGCCCAGCGGGACTGGGCGAGATGCTATCAGAGCATGTTTCAGATCCAGCCCGGATTATCAGGGGCCATGCAGAGAGCACAGAGTACCGGTCATTACCATTGATTTGGCCACGCCGGGAGTCAAAGACAGACAACGGGAGTGGAATGGGCCCAGTCAAATAGAGTGTGTGAGTGAGTAAGATGAAAAAGCGGCACATAAAAATGTAATACCTTTAAGTGAGGCCTTTCATAGGCTGAGAGCGGGGCAGAGGAGGCTAATGCAGAGCTGATCCACTGTTTTTAGTACTGGTTGATGTGTCTTGACCCGTATGTGTTATCTATAAAGATATGGATTTATGTATGAAAGAGTGTGTCTCAGCGTGTGTGTGTGTGTGTGTGTGTGTGTGTGTGTGTGTGTGTGTGTGTGTGTGTGTGTGTGTGTGTGTGTGTGTGTGTGTGTGTGTGTGTGTGTGTGTGTGTGTGTGTGTGTGTGTGTGTGTGTGTGTGTGTGTGTGTGTGTGTGAGTGAGTGGGGGGGTGGTGTATGTGTCCGCCTGTGTGTGTGAGTGAGTGAGTGAGTGAGTGAGTGAGTGAGTGAGTGAGTGAGTGAGTGAGAAAGCGTGTATGCATGTCCCAGTGTGTGTGTGTGTGTGTGTGTGTGTGTGTGTGTGTGTGTGTGTGTGTGTGTGTGTGTGTGTGTGTGTGTGTGTGTGTGTGTGTGTGTGTGTGTGTGTGTGTGTGTGTGTGTGTGTGTGTGTGTGTGTGTGTGTGTGTGTGTGTGTGTGTGTGTGTGTGTGTGTGTGTGTACGTATGTATGTAATTATTCTGTGTATGTAATCCAGGTGGAATTCTTGTATTTTCCCCTGTGGAGATGGGAATCATTTTTATTGTTGATAATAGTGAATCCTCTCTCTCCTTTCGCAGGGCGAGGCTTGTTGACTTTTATAGACGGTTCAGAATTGAAAAGTTCATTTTTTCATGACTTGCATGTTTGTCATTTCCATTGCAACCTGATTTCACAAACGGAAGAAAACAAATACAATTTGCTTAACAAAGTACTTTGTGAACAAGACTTTTGATTTCTGTCAAATTACGTATTAGAGTCTTTTTGATATGCAAAATACAGAATTGTTCTAATAAACTGTGGCTTGAGGATATGGAGACACTGTATTTACCATGGACATGCTGTTGACATGTAATAGCACTGTTTTTGAGTTACCAGCCAATACAAATCTAATATAACATTTTCAATTTAGAATATTCAATATATATATATACCCCCCCCCCCTACACACACACACAAATACACCAACCACGCAGAGAGTGAGAAAGGGAGAGAGAGAGAGAGACAGCCAAGCCAAAGGAGGAAGCAGCTCTGAAACCAGCAAACACAATTGCTTTGCAGAGGCAATGCGATATAGGAGGAGAGGGAGGGGCCTGCTGTTTGCGAAAGCTATTGTTTCCCAACTGGGAAGGGAAGCCTGGTTTGTTAGGTTTGTTTTTGTACGGGGCACAGAAAGTGGTGAGAAAGCAGGAAGATAAGAGACTTGCCCATCCTTTATGACAGCTGGTGCCCTCGGATAGGTCTCCCCCTTTTCCTGTTGCCCTGTGCTCAATGGTTCCCACTGTGATCTGATCATGACAACCTGGCTGAAAAGCTATGGACCACTCCCCAAGTTGAACAGACTCAAACAGACCTCGATCTGCTGCTATGTGTTGAGTGGTGTCTGCATCATTGTCTGCATCGTTGCGTTAAAGTGAAATATGTATATTGTACAAATTAGCAGTACACATAATATAGACCCTAACCACAGATCTAGGATCAGTTTACCCAATCCAGACCTTGAGCCTGAATCAGTTTGTAGTAGAAACTTCTATTTGCTCCTAATTATTTCAACAGACATTTTCTCTAACTCACCAATACAATCTGTGACGCATGATATACTGTCATACTCCCACACACCTACACTCTCAATTGAATTCAAATCAATTCTAATATGTTTCAATGACATGACTGTTCAGGGTGGAATAATGCTGCCAAAGCCGTTGTTAGTGGTATTTTCACTCTCTTTCTCTCGCAAACTCTCCCTCCCCTTACTTCTACTGCAACTCTTCATCCAAAGGATTCATTTATCTGTCTCATTCACCGACAGACAGACACGCACAAGCACAAGCACACGCACACACACACACACACACACACACACACACACACACACACACACACACACACACACACACACACACACACACACACACACACACACACACACACACACACACACACACACACACACACACACACACACACACACACACACACACACACACACACACACACACCTACTGCTTCTCTTTCTCCCTCTATCATTTTCTCTTGCTCTCTCTGTCGCTTTGCCTCTGTGCGCGATCCGTCGTCCCCGTGGTTCCCAGGCCTGCGCGGCTGTCAATCAAACGGACCAGGCATCTTCGCTCTGGAGCTGAGCCAAGGCCACATCAGCCCACCTGTCAATCACTCCGCTCAACATCCCTTCTCCCCCTACCAATCCCCCTGTCCATCTCTCACTCAGATACCCCCAGCACCAGCATCAACACCCTAACACCCCTCACACAGCTCCCACCAAACCATGTTTATCGCCCCCATATCAGCATCAACAGCCCCAACCCCCTCGCCGCACCCCCAAAACCCTGCTAATTTCTCAACCACCCCATATCAAAATCAACCCCCCCACCCCTCATCGCCACCCCACACCCGTGTAATAATGCAATATCCCCTCTTCCTTTGCTGTGGCATCAGGGGATTCTTCTCTCTGATAGCACACAGTGTCTGTTACAACACGGGTACGACCTGTTATGACAGGATAATGACATGTTATGATGCCATTACGATGCATTATAACAGTTACCGGTAGGCTATTCTAATTTGGATTGTACAATATGTTGGAATGCATGGTAATGAGCTACTGCAAAGTCAGATGATCACATGTTTTTTTCTAATTCATAAAAAAAAATCTCTCTTCAAGCTGCTTACGGTGAGATTTTACTGCGACCCGATGTAAAAATGCTTTTCTGGTAATTGCTGTGAGATTGCGTCATGTTGTTGACCTTTCATCACGTCCTATATATTGCAAGAGTCGAAGATAATTTGGGTGATTTTTAGGTCATGGGAAGGGAGCACCAATTCAGGAAGTTTACTGAAAATATTCTCTCTATGGCAACAAAGAAAACCAACAAGGTTTCTACTAAAACTATGAAAAAAATATTATGGTAAAGCTGCATTCTGTAACATTTTCACAAACAAATATCTATAATACCATTGATCCAAGCAATCTTCATACTGTATATGTACATTATCCTTATATGAGTATACAATCCTTTTATGACCCTTATACATAATGCTTATTAGGAACATGTTACAACCAGCAATTCACTTGTAATCAGCGTCCAATGTCACAATTCTGACAATCTATGCAAAAATGTTTTACTAAAGGAAGCTTAATAAACTAGATCAGTAGCCAGGTATGAAAAAGTATATTCTTTGAGGGTGGAAGCTGGAATGAGAACGAGAGAGAGGAAAAAAAGAGAGAGAGGCAGAGGGAGAGAGAAAAAACTGAGAGAGAGCAAGAGAGAAAGTAGAGCGAGCTGGGAGAGAGAGAGAGAGAGAGAGAGAGAGAGAGAGAGAGAGAGAGAGAGAGAGAGAGAGAGAGAGAGAGAGAGAGAGAGAGAGAGTATGTCATAGGGCGAGATAGAAGGGAGAGAGAGGCATGTCCATCTCTAAAACATTTTCTTCCCTTAAAAACCTACGGCATAATGAAAAAAGACATTCGGCTCGAAGAAACACTGTATAGAAGCACCAATGCTATATAGAAGCACCCTTATTTTAAGCAGTATAGGCTATAGGTTCCATACTGCATTCAACAACAGGCCAATCTAACTTGCCTACGAATGCTATACAAACAATTTGTCTCAGGCTTGTCCTTCATTTGCAATAAATCAAATTCAAACACATTTTTTGTGCTGAAATCAAATTCAACATAATGTGCTCGTCTCACACCGAACAGAAATGACAAAACATGGTCTCTTGTTTTTCTGATAGCTTTCATGGGAAAATAGGCCTGAAGCTACAGACCGCTCACTCACTCATCATACAGTAACTACTGATTACTGTTATTACCAGGAGATCAAACTCAACAATTTCTGTGTTTTGAGAGAATGCTTGAGGCTGAGAATGGCTAGAGTTGAAAGTACGTGCCGTTTATACAGTGCAGTTCAGGTGGTGATGGGCATTGCAGTCCAACATGGGACTAATAGACAGCCATCAACCATGGGAGCTACTTGTTGAACTACACATCAGTTACACCTTAGCAACATATTTATAAAGCATCTATTATGCATTAGTAAGGCGTACTAATGCATTAAGCAGTCTTGCATGAATGATGGTTCAGTCAGTGTGGCATTAAACACACTAAGTCTTTCAGTGTAATGCAGTTAACCAGTCACCACTCCAATACATTATTTGACCATAAGACACATCATACTGGTTTAGTGTACACTTTCACAATAGGTTGTTCTCAATAAGACGTCACAATAAGTTGCAGAGCGTTCAGTTTGCCTGCTGGGGGGGGGGGGACAAGGCAACCCGCAACCCGCAGCTCCTCTAAACCCATTGACAACTGCTTGCCGTTTTCCAGGGATTGTTAAATAAATGTGAACTACTTTGGTTGTGGTATAATCATCCCCACCTCTTGCAGAGCATGGTCACAACTACACATCTCTGACTATTCCATGCGCACGTTCAGCTCTATCCTCAGGAGTTATTTCATGATCAGTACACCTCAACTGATCATGTCATTTCAGATACGTAAAGGTAGCCTCTCTCTCGCTCAATATTGGCCACCATTAATTTGATATTTGAGTGATTTAAAATAAAAGTGAACTATAATTGACAAGTGTGAGTGGTTTAGGTTCATTTGTGGGATCTGCCTATCAAGCAGCAGAAGGGTACATTTGCCGATGTACAGTTAGCTGATCATGTTTATTTTGCAAGCTACCAGTAGAAACGTTGTACAGTTGGCTAGACCTAATGTACTTTTTTCTCCAACCAACGTAGGCCTACCTAGCGAAGTTAGCTAACATGATCCTCTTTTCAACCTTGTTTCTCAGAGTGTTTCATCACGATTGCTGCTGACATACATGATAGGCTACATTGATTGATGGACCACGTGAAATTGGCTAGCTAGCTAATAGATCTAGTCTTCATGGCTAGTTAATTAACAAGCCAACTTTCAGGGGATAAACTAGATGGCTATATCCAAATATTGTTTGATTTGCTTGCCATCTACAGTGGTGATGACAATAGTCCGACTGACCATTTTATTAGGAAGAGGACTTGCCGATATCAAGCTCTTTCCAAAAGCCTAATATTGGATGAAGCAAGCCAAATGACACACGGATCTGAAAGAGGCTACCCTCACGTATCTGAAATGACATGATCAGTTGATGTTTACTGATCTTGAAAAGCATGCAGTTACCTGCAGTATAACTCAGATGATAGAGCTAAATGTGGAGTAATCTGAAATATTTAGTTCTGGCTATGCTCTTCAAAAGGTGATGATATTCTAACCAAATAGGTATAACCTTTATTAGTCCCACTTTAATTGAAGTGAAGCTTATAAAGGCTTCCTAAAGCCTTCATAATGCCTTCATAAGCACTGTGACTTCATGTAGTGTCCTTTAATACTTAGTTTTAAGTCAGACCCCTTTGGTCATCTATAACACATACATAATGCCTTATATCATATCACGCTGTACTTACTATAAAGTCAGACACCCGTGCAGTGGAGATTTTAGCATGTGAATCTTGGTGGGGAAAAAAAAAAGGTCGAATCATGATTACTTGAGTGATCTTCATGTCGTAGTTCTAGAGAGGTTTCGAATTCTTGAAGTACAATTCCAAGTTGGATGACTGTTCAAAAGTTATTTTGCCAGTCGAGCTCATTTTTTTCCAAACTTCCCAGTTGTCCTGAACTCACTGAAGTCAGATTTCTCAGCTCCGAGTTATCAGTTGTTTTGAGTACGGCAGAAATCATGCTGGATTGACAGCAGGTGTCACGCCTTGGTCATTGTATCTTGTGTTTTTGTTATATGTTTGGGTAGGCCAGGGTGTGACATGGGTTTATATGTTGTATTTCGTATTGGGGTTTGTATTAATTAGGAGTGTGTATTAGTAGGGGTGTGTCTAGTTAGGCTTGGCTGCCTGAGGCGATTCCTAATTGGAGTCAGCTGATTCTCGTTGTCTCGGATTGGGAACCGTATTTAGGCAGCCTGAGTGCGCGTTGTATTTCGTGGGCGATTGTACCTGTCTTTGTGTTAGTCACCAGATAGGCTGTAAGTAGTTCCACTCGTTTGTTGTTTTGTATTCTCAGTTATTTCATGTACAGCATTTTCTTCATTAAAAGTCATGAGTAACCTACACGCTGCATTTCGGTCTGACTCACTTCAAACAACAGACGAATATCGTTACAGAATCGCCCACCACGATTCACAGACCGAGCAGCGTGTGAACTGGTAGGAGCTAAAGGAGGACGATATGGACGGCAGAAGCAGGGATTATACGACGTGGGAAGAAATCGACAGGTGGGCGGCCGACCCAGAGCGAGTGCAAGAGCCCGCCTGGGATTGCCTACAGCAATGCGAAGTGGGCTATACACGGATGGAATCGAAAAGGAAAGCACGGCTATACAGAGCGAAAACCGTAGGTAACGGGGGAAAGCGCAGAGAGAGAGTGGCAGAGTCAGGAGTCAGACCTGAGCCTACTCTCCCTGTTAATTGTGAGGAGCAGCAATATGAGGACTTCAGGTCTTGGGAGATGATATTAGACGGAAAAGGACCCTGGGCGCAGCCGGGAGAATATCGCCGTCCCAAGGAGGAAATAGAAGTAGCTAAAGCGGAGAGGCGTGAGTATGAGGAGGCAGCACTGCGACGCGGTTGGAAACCGGAAAGTCACCCCCAAAAATTATTGGGGGGCTAAAAGGGAGAATAGTTATGCCAGGTAGGAAACCTGCGCATACTCCCTGTGCTCAACGTTGGGCTAGAGAGACCGGGCAGGCACCGTGTTATGCTATGGAGCGCACGGTGTTTCCAGTGCGGGTGCAGAGCCAGCTGCGACTCATACCAGCCCTTCCTATTGGCCGGGCTAGAGTGGGCATCGAGCCAGGTAAGCTTGGGCAGGCTCGGTGCTCAAGAGCTCCAGTGCGCCTGCACGGTCCGGTCTATCCAGAGCCACCTATACACACCAGTCCTCCGGTAGCAGCTCCCCGCACCAGGCTTCCTGTGCGTGTCCTCGCGCCAGTACCACCAGTTCCAGCACCACGCACCAGGCCTCCAGTGCGCCTCGCCTGTTCAGCGCAGTCAGTGCTTTTCTCCCCTCCTGCGCTGCCGGAGTCTCCCGCTTGTTTAGCGCAACCAGAGCTGTTCTCTTCTCCTGCGCTATCGGAGTCTCCCGCCTGTTTAGCGCAGCCAGAGCCTTTCTCCTCTCCTGCGCTGCCGGAGTCTCCTGTCTGTCCAGCGCCACCAGTGCTCCCAGTCGGCCCAGCGCGTCCAGTGCGCCTCGCCTGTTCAGCGCAGCCAGAGCCTTTCTCCTCTCCTGCGCTGCCGGAGTCTCTGTCTGCCCAGCGCCGCCAGTCGGCCCAGTGTCACCAGTCTGCCAGGATCCGCCAGAAGTGCCAGTCTGCCAGGATCCGCCAGAAGTGCCAGTCTACCAAGATCTTCTAGATCGGCCAGGCAACCTTAATCATCCAGATCCACCAGCCAGCCAGGATTTACCGGAGCCTACTACCTGCCTGAGCTTCCTCTCAGTACTGAGCTTCCTCTCAGTACGAGGCTCCCTCTCTGTACTGGGCTCCCTCTCAGTACCGAGCTTCCTCTCAGTACCGAGCTTCCTCTCAGTACCGAGCTTCCTCTCAGTACCGGGCTTCCCCTCAGTACCGGGCTTCCCCTCAGTACCGGGCTTCCCCTCAGTACCGGGCTGCTTCGGTCCCGGGCTGCCCCTCTGTCCCGGGCTGCCCCTCTGTCCCGGGCTGCCCCGCTGTCCTGAGTTGCCCCTCTATCCTGAGTTGCCCCTCTATCCTGAGTTGCCCCTCTATCCTGAGTTGCCCCTCTGTCCCGAGCTGCCCCTCTGTCCCGAGCTGCCCCTCTGTCCCGAGCTGCCCCTCAGTTATGTGGGGATCAGGGTGAGGACTATTAGGCCATGGTCGGCGGCGAAGGTGGATTATCCTAGGACGCGAAGGGGAGGAACTAGGACATAGGTATAACCTTTATTAGTCCCACTTTAATTGAAGTGAAGCTTATAAAGGCTTCCTAAAGCCTTCATAATGCCTTCATAAGCACTGTGACTTCATGTAGTGTCCTTTAATACTTAGTTTTAAGTCAGACCCCTTTGGTCATCTATAACACATACATAATGCCTTATATCATATCACGCTGTACTTACTATAAAGTCAGACACCCGTGCAGTGGAGATTTTAGCATGTGAATCTTGGTGGGGAAAAAACAAGGTCGAATCATGATTACTTGAGTGATCTTCATGTCGTAGTTCTAGAGAGGTTTCGAATTCTTGAAGTACAATTCCAAGTTGGATGACTGTTCAAAAGTTATTTTGCCAGTCGAGCTCATTTTTTTCCAAACTTCCCAGTTGTCCTGAACTCACTGAAGTCAGATTTCTCAGCTCCGAGTTATCAGTTGTTTTGAGTACGGCAGAAATCATGCTGGATTGACAGCAGGTGTCACGCCTTGGTCATTGTATCTTGTGTTTTTGTTATATGTTTGGGTAGGCCAGGGTGTGACATGGGTTTATATGTTGTATTTCGTATTGGGGTTTGTATTAATTAGGAGTGTGTATTAGTAGGGGTGTGTCTAGTTAGGCTTGGCTGCCTGAGGCGATTCCTAATTGGAGTCAGCTGATTCTCGTTGTCTCGGATTGGGAACCGTATTTAGGCAGCCTGAGTGCGCGTTGTATTTCGTGGGCGATTGTACCTGTCTTTCTGTTAGTCACCAGATAGGCTGTAAGTAGTTCCACTCGTTTGTTGTTTTGTATTCTCAGTTATTTCATGTACAGCATTTTCTTCATTAAAAGTCATGAGTAACCTACACGCTGCATTTCGGTCTGACTCACTTCAAACAACAGACGAATATCGTTACAGAATCGCCCACCACGATTCACAGACCGAGCAGCGTGTGAACTGGTAGGAGCTAAAGGAGGACGATATGGACGGCAGAAGCAGGGATTATACGACGTGGGAAGAAATCGACAGGTGGGCGGCCGACCCAGAGCGAGTGCAAGAGCCCGCCTGGGATTGCCTACAGCAATGCGAAGTGGGCTATACACGGATGGAATCGAAAAGGAAAGCACGGCTATACAGAGCGAAAACCGTAGGTAACGGGGGAAAGCGCAGAGAGAGAGTGGCAGAGTCAGGAGTCAGACCTGAGCCTACTCTCCCTGTTAATTGTGAGGAGCAGCAATATGAGGACTTCAGGTCTTGGGAGATGATATTAGACGGAAAAGGACCCTGGGCGCAGCCGGGAGAATATCGCCGTCCCAAGGAGGAAATAGAAGTAGCTAAAGCGGAGAGGCGTGAGTATGAGGAGGCAGCACTGCGACGCGGTTGGAAACCGGAAAGTCACCCCCAAAAAATTATTGGGGGGGCTAAAAGGGAGAATAGTTATGCCAGGTAGGAAACCTGCGCATACTCCCTGTGCTCAACGTTGGGCTAGAGAGACCGGGCAGGCACCGTGTTATGCTATGGAGCGCACGGTGTTTCCAGTGCGGGTGCAGAGCCAGCTGCGACTCATACCAGCCCTTCCTATTGGCCGGGCTAGAGTGGGCATCGAGCCAGGTAAGCTTGGGCAGGCTCGGTGCTCAAGAGCTCCAGTGCGCCTGCACGGTCCGGTCTATCCAGAGCCACCTATACACACCAGTCCTCCGGTAGCAGCTCCCCGCACCAGGCTTCCTGTGCGTGTCCTCGCGCCAGTACCACCAGTTCCAGCACCACGCACCAGGCCTCCAGTGCGCCTCGCCTGTTCAGCGCAGTCAGTGCTTTTCTCCCCTCCTGCGCTGCCGGAGTCTCCCGCTTGTTTAGCGCAACCAGAGCTGTTCTCTTCTCCTGCGCTATCGGAGTCTCCCGCCTGTTTAGCGCAGCCAGAGCCTTTCTCCTCTCCTGCGCTGCCGGAGTCTCCTGTCTGTCCAGCGCCACCAGTGCTCCCAGTCGGCCCAGCGCGTCCAGTGCGCCTCGCCTGTTCAGCGCAGCCAGAGCCTTTCTCCTCTCCTGCGCTGCCGGAGTCTCTGTCTGCCCAGCGCCGCCAGTCGGCCCAGTGTCACCAGTCTGCCAGGATCCGCCAGAAGTGCCAGTCTGCCAGGATCCGCCAGAAGTGCCAGTCTACCAAGATCTTCTAGATCGGCCAGGCAACCTTAATCATCCAGATCCACCAGCCAGCCAGGATTTACCGGAGCCTACTACCTGCCTGAGCTTCCTCTCAGTACTGAGCTTCCTCTCAGTACGAGGCTCCCTCTCTGTACTGGGCTCCCTCTCAGTACCGAGCTTCCTCTCAGTACCGAGCTTCCTCTCAGTACCGAGCTTCCTCTCAGTACCGGGCTTCCCCTCAGTACCGGGCTTCCCCTCAGTACCGGGCTTCCCCTCAGTACCGGGCTGCTTCGGTCCCGGGCTGCCCCTCTGTCCCGGCTGCCCCTCTGTCCCGGGCTGCCCCGCTGTCCTGAGTTGCCCCTCTATCCTGAGTTGCCCCTCTATCCTGAGTTGCCCCTCTATCCTGAGTTGCCCCTCTGTCCCGAGCTGCCCCTCTGTCCCGAGCTGCCCCTCTGTCCCGAGCTGCCCCTCAGTTATGTGGGGATCAGGGTGAGGACTATTAGGCCATGGTCGGCGGCGAAGGTGGATTATCCTAGGACGCGAAGGGGAGGAACTAGGACATTTATGGAGTGGGGTCCACGTCCCGAGCCAGAACCGCCACCATGGACAGACGCCCACCCGGACCCTCCCTATGCTCTTGAGGTGCGTCCCGGAGTCCGCACCTTAGGGGGGGGGTTCTGTCACGCCTTGGTCATTGTATCTTGTGTTTTTGTTATATGTTTGGGTAGGCCAGGGTGTGACATGGGTTTATATGTTGTATTTCGTATTGGGGTTTGTATTAATTAGGAGTGTGTATTAGTAGGGGTGTGTCCAGTTAGGCTTGGCTGCCTGAGGCGATTCCTAATTGGAGTCAGCTGATTCTCGTTGTCTCGGATTGGGAACCATATTTAGGCAGCCTGAGTGCGCGTTGTATTTCGTGGGCGATTGTACCTGTCTTTGTGTTAGTCACCAGATAGGCTGTAAGTAGTTTCACTCGTTTGTTGTTTTGTATCCTCAGTTATTTCATGTACAGCATTTTCTTCATTAAAAGTCATGAGTAACCTACACGCTGCATTTCGGTCTGACTCACTTCAAACAACAGACGAATATCGTTACAGCAGGGCCAATGTTGAATGTTTATCATTTTAAGCTTGGAAAAGAGACCCTTAAACCCAAAACTGGGACCACACACCCACTCCACTGAATAGCAGGCTAGTGATTGCTTTGCAATGCTTTGCAGTTAGCCACTGATTCCTTCCAAACCACTCATTGTTGAATTTGCCATTTTCAACTTGTTGTGTAATGTTTTTGTCCAATGGCTGATGAGCACCGATACTTTTTATTTATAATTTCTCTTTATTATTTATCTTCATATGACAAGGATTTAAAAGGATTTGCGAGTAGATTGTCGACTTGATTCATGATGATGACTGCTAGCAAAGATTTTGAAAGTATGAAAGTTTACATGATCAGTCCATTCATAGCTACTGTAGATATAACGAGATCTGACATAATTTTATCTGTGGCCAATGACCTTGAGTCTTCTTGGATGGGAACTTCTAATGTAACTCTATGGCAGCACCCAAGGGGCTTGAATTTTCTAGCTCTACCCTTAGATTTGGCAGTGACGTAGTGTCCCCATGAGTGACAGAACACTTAGCCGATCACGGCACAACTAGAGAACATTACCAACCCCTACGC